>NC_133429.1:7203812-7431322 GCF_011762505.2 Arvicanthis niloticus | reverse complement strand
AGTGGGACAAATACTAATACTCCAGCGGTAGAAGACTTCCTTCCATAAACATGGATGTTTCATTTATTTAATCTCCTGAGTATTTAATTACTCTCAGTGAGCCTTACAGTCATCAACATCTGAGTTATGTACTTAAGTTGTTACTTTTAAGCAGTGGTTCTCAAGCTATGGATCTAGACCCCTCTGGGGTCAAATGACACATCTCACAGGGTCACCTAAGACCATCAGAAAACCATATTTTACATTAGTTCATAACAGTAGAAAAATTACAGTTAAGAAGTAGCATTAAAAACAGTTTTATGGTTGGGGTCAGTACAACATGAAAAACCATGTTAAAGAGTCATAGCACTGGAGGTTGAAAACCACTGTTTTAAGGCTTACTATATGCATCTTATTGGATCTGCTCCAGATTAATGCTAATTTTCTGGTAGGTATAGAAATATTCCTATGAAGTAGCCATCTTTTATGTAATTCTGATATACTTGTGTGTGTGTATATATATATGTTATATATATATTATATATATAATATATAATCTGCAAATGATATAACAAACCAACAATAATTATAGTTACACTTTCATCATCTTAAGAAGCCATGTAAAGAAGAATAAGCTTATGATACTTTTTATTTGCTTATTTATTATCACTTCTGGTCTTTTGATTTGTTCTTGTGATTCCAGCTACCATCTGGAGTCACTTCAGTACAATACAGCTTTGTTCCCTTCACCTTTGTGTGGGTCTGCACAAAACACTGTATTTATATATACTATTTGCTCACCATAACATTACAGACATTCTGTTTTACACAGATGCTTTTAAAAATCCCTAAAGGGGACCACATGATGGTCCAGCTGGTAAAGCACTTAGAAAAAAAGCCTGTCAGTTTGAATCAGATCCTAAGAGCCCATGGTAAAGGGACACCAACTATTAAAAGCTAAGAGAATGAGAGAAACTCTTGAAGGTAGCCAGAGAAAACTGAGTGAACTGAGAAATGTAAACGCTCCTAAGAAGACGGCCCTCACCTCACTGCCTAATGTTCTTTACTGTGCCTGTTTACTGGGGAGCTCTCTACACATTCCACCATTTCACTTCTCTAACTGAATTCCGAAATTTTTTCAGTAAATATTTTTCTCATTATGTACTCTTGGGGATAAAAAAATGTGCTTATTTTTAAAAATAATTCTGGTAAGTTTTCATTGGTGTGCTAGTTTCTAGAGCTCCATATACTATCATGGCTGCCAAATGAACTTACTGGCATGATCAGATGAGAAATAATGCACCCCCACTCTACAATTCCACTGTTCTTATCACCCGAGGCAGGTACCCTAAAAAGTAACATAAAGATCACCTAGAAGATAGCCAGGAAGATGGCCAAACCAAATAAGTAAAGGCACTTGCTGGCACGACTGATGACCTGAGTACTCTAGCCTGGAACCTACTGGAAAGCTAAATGTGCCAGAATGTTCAGTAAGCCCAGTGCTCCCAAGGAGCACTAAGAGGTAGAGACAGGAGGACCAGCAAAGGCTGGCAGTGCACAACACAAGTCCCTAACAAGGTGGGGAGTGAAGCCACCACTCCAGGAACCAGGCTGGAGAGTCTCCATCTCAGGTCTTGCCACATGTGTCATGTCCATTCCCACGTGCACATGTGGGCACATGAGCGTGCGTGCGCATGCGCGCACACACACACACACACACACACACACACACACACACCCACACACACACACGGTAACTGTTTTTAAAGATCACATAAAGATCCTAAATTAGAAGCGCTTTTCCGTCCTTTTCCCTAGATTCATCCCTTCAATTAGATTATCTAGCAAAACATTGACAGTGAAAGGTACAGTCTGGAATAAAACTCAAATTGTTTGATTTGTACTATGGCTAGGCATTCATTCTGCCTAACAGTTAAGATCTGTGCTAGGGTCCTGCTAGACAGAGCTTTGAAAAAAACCTGAGTTATTGTGTGTGCATGTTTGAATGGATTAAAATATTTAAAGCCATCATCTGTAGGGTGAGGGGCACACAAATCTTGCATATACTAGAAAAGCAATCTACAGCTTGAGGAGGGAGGGAGGGATGGAGGGAGGGAGGGAGGGGGGAAAAGATAAGGAAGGAAGGGCGCTGAAAGCCTTGGCTAGGCTAGAGAACCATTCTACAACTAAACCTTCTCCAGCCTGAAAGATTATGTTTGAAGAGACTATTTCAGAGTGAGCAACTGTATTGTACTATTACCTATGTGTTTTCTTTAGGTAAAGGCATCACATAAATTTTGATTCAAATTTACAAGCCATATAAGCTTTTTTTAAAAAATAAAAATAAAGTTTAAACAATTTCAGAGTAAAAGCAAAGGCTTCAGAACAAGCATCCATGCTCGAGCTATGCTACCTACAAGTGGACTCAAAGCCAAGATTAACAATTCTGCCTTGGGCACATTTCCCTTCAAGAAAGGTAATACACACATCACCACTTGTTTTTCTATAGTCCGCAGTGACAAGCGCCAGCACTTAATGTATCTGTAACTGAGGAGGCACCAAATCAAATGGCCAGAGGTCAACAGCCAGCCAGAAATCTAAGCCTAACATGGGTCCCAGAACAAGGACCACGGAGAAAATGTGTGGGTTATAGATGCACTAATATGCTGGGCAGATCCAAGTCTAAAGGGAAAAACCTAAACAACTGATATATCTGAATAGCACAGTGGACTTTTGTATTCAGATACATTTACTCCACTATCAAACTGGCTTAAGTATACTATTCCTAATTTAATATAGTAATCAAGAAGTTTTCAATTTTAGGGAAAAAAAAAACAATTAAAAATGAGAAAGCATTGCTTACTATTTATGCCCCCCAATCACACTATTCTAAAATACAATTGTATTATACTGTGTTATTAAATAATTATGGTCTTAAATCAGTTCAATCTATTATAATCCAAAAGTTTACAAAAAAATAAAAAATAAAAAAGCCTACTCCACAGCATTAATAGTCAAGCAGCAAGTTTAGTGGATTTCCTTGTGCACGTTTTCTGCATAGTTTTATCAGAATTGCAAACTGTGATCACTCCCAGATGTACTTTTTGTATCTTGCTTCCTCAGTGAACAACACTGCAAGTTGTAGTCTGCAATTCTGATGTGTGACTAGAATAATATAAAACACAAAGCCACACGATACGCTCCAGTCCAGGAATTCTAGCCTCCACTCAGCTTCCCAGCTCCTTCCCTCATCCTAACCAGCATTAATGTAGGTGCCTCTACGGTGCTGGGAGCTAGTCACTAGGAGAAGTCACCCAGGCTTCCTGTGCCCATGAAGAGCTCACAGCTTCAACTCAGCCACTGACCCACCACACTTAAGAGAAGTGAGTCTACAGTCTGAAACATGCTTGCAGTTGAAGATTGTTAATGCTCACTGTACTGAGGAACATGATGTTATACACAGGAGACTTGCCCATAGGTGAGAACGCTAATTCTTAGTCACAGGTCAAGGGGGATCAAACATTTTACTCCTCTCTCCACCCCGAAGGGACAGAGGATTGAACCAGAGCCTCACACATGCAAGGACAAACTGTGTCCCTGAGCTGTGAGCCAACCCCAATTCATTTTGTGACATGTCTTTTCCAAATTGTTATTGCAATACTCTTCACTGCTTTCGGATGCTTTGTGTTAAAAACCACAATAAGAGCCCTAACTATCTCAAAATGTGGGTTTCCAGATTATTCACCATTTGCCTTTCCCCATCCCACAGATTTGCATGTACATCTGTGTATGCGCTGACAGGTCATCTCCATCCACCACTGAGGGGAGGATGTAAAGCGAGTGGTGCTTCTACCCGATCTCCATGACTCACATGCACCTGTCACAATCTGCATCATGCACACAACCATTAGAACTGCATCTCACTTTATCCTTAAGAAAAACACATACCTCCCCTTTGCTAGCTCCCAACTTAAGCCTGACTCTTTTTCCCCCAAAGATTTATTTACTTTATGTATATGAATGCACTGTAGCTGTCTTCAGACACACCAGAAGAGGGTATCAGATCCCATCACAGATGGTTGTGAGCCACCATTGTGGTTGCTGGAATTGACTCAGGACCTCTGGAAGAGCAGTCAGTGCTCTTAACTGCTGAGCCATCTCTCCAGCCCTAAGCCTGACTCTTAAATAGTATCTCAACAGTGATGAAATATGAGATAAAACAAGGTATCAGATCATAATTTTAAGTATTCCAAAATAAATTTCAAAAGGTAATGAGACAGAGCTACAGAGCAGTGGGGACTGAAGAACTATGCACAATGAAGAATCCTTTCTGCATGAGGCTTCGCCACATTCTAGCAGTGTGAGCAGAAACCTCAGTTTTCTCACTGTAAAATCCCCACCGCAGTGAATGGCACTAGAGGGAGAAGCAAACCTCTATAAAACTGAAAATCATGGCAGAAGTGTCAGGGACCAGATCCAAGATAACTTGTTGCCCCATGCAGAGAGGTGCCACTGTCCCTTATTCTAGGTTGTCACAGCACAGCGCTGGGTTGTTCTCTTTTATAGATAAGAAAGGTATTATGGGTGGATGTTTGGTTGATGTTTTCTAGCACAGCACTGTACTTTATGAAAGTGAGGGAAGTCTTGATGTTATGGGGTAGCGACTTGGCAGGAGGCTCCAGAACAATGGTTCTCAACTTTCCTAACGCTATGACCCTTTAATGCAGCTCCTCATGTTGTGGTGACCCCAGCCACAAAGTTACCTTCGTTACTACTTCATAACTGTAATTTTCCTACTGTTTTGAGTCATAATACAAAAAAGTCTGTGTTTTCTGAGGGTCTTCCAGGTTGAGAGCCGCTGCTCTGGAAGCACATTCAGGACAGTCGATACAAGGACAGCAAAATAATCTGTATAGTAATTTGATTCCTTACATTTTCACACTGGGCTCATTGCAGAAGTGCCTACTACTCTGTCTCCGCAGAGAACTTTTACAGTTGTGAGCACAGGGCTGTCCTGCAGTTTCCCTGTCAGTGTCTGAAAGGCACCAGAGGCATCAGAGTGTCACTAGTGGTTTTAACCCTTGGAGACCGAAATGGATTTGTTTGCTGATGTTTTGCATTCACGAAGATTACCTACCAGGTCCCTAATGACACTTGTTTATAACAGACCTCCCAGGAAGCAGGAACCTACACACAAACTGAAATAAACACCAGTGCAGAAGTTACTCTCTCCAGAGATCTGAAAGTAGCAGAGGGCAATCTCCACACCAACCATCCAAACAAGCTCTGCATCAGAGCAATTAGGAAACTGTCTCTGCACTAAACACACAGGGCTGTCTTCATCACTGCCGACAGCACGGCTGACAGCATGGCATCAGCTCTACAGAGTGGTCACATCATAACAGGCAACAGAGGCAATGGAGCAACCATTTAAAGTATGTGTGAAGCTGTGTATTTATATGTAAATACTAAGAAGAGGAGGAACTCTGAGCATCTGGGAACTGTGTGTGTGTGTCAGAGCAATGTTGCTGGACTCAAACCCATGAAGACAGTAAGCAGGGAGAGTGGTTAGCCGATGCTGGGCTTTTGTCCCATCTTACAGAAATACAGAAAACACACACTCAGATAACTAATATAGGAAAAGTCCCCTCTCCAATGACATTGAGATGAGATAAAGCATCTGTATTCGGGTTTTTATTATGTGCATGAATGTATGTGCAGGTGTGTGTGCATGTGTACATGTTTGTATTCCAGGGATCCTTCAGTCTTTCTCTTCCCAGTACAGGAATTACAAACAGTGTCACTGTGCCTGACGTTTTTCTGTGGTTTTATTGACTGAACTGGAGTCCTGATGGTGAGGCAAACACTCTACCAACTGGATGCTCTTCTATTCTTAATGTACTTATTATGATGAGTAAAAGTGCTATCCAAGATTCTGAAGTTTGACCCCTAATATAGCAAGACTGTAACAAACAGAGGATGGGTTCTCCCAATCAAACACACAGCAGCTGCCTTCATAGCTTGAATGCCTATCACGAGTCTGTCATTCCACTGCCTGCGTTAATATCTTACTTGGTTTTTTCCAACAGTACATAATAGAATTTTTCTCTTTTTACTACCACCTAGTATTCTATTATGTCAATGTGCTACTGTTTCTTCCCAATATACCTTAGCTGGTTGTTTCCAATCATTTGCTCTTAATGTATGTTTTGATGAAAAAAAGTATTCACTTGGGTTCAATCTAAACAAAACAGATCCCCAAAAGGGACAGACACACTTTGGTCAAAGGGCAAAAGGCACCTTAATTTTAATAGCTAACTACCAGTTTGTCCTTCACAGATACTGTGTCATTCTGTATGAAGATCATCTAGAGATGTACATATGCTTGGTGTCTACTTCCCAGCTTCTGACTCATTAGATAAGGAACTGTTCCTAAGAAGGGAGGTTTGAAAGCTCTCCGAAAAACATATTCGTTCAACAAATCTCTACTGTAAAAGGTATCTTTTGTCTTACTGATACTGTCCAAATGCAAACGTAAGTATTCTTTCCACTCCATGGCACTCATTTAGTAGACTTCCTGAGTGTTCATCATGAGCTCAGCACTGCAGAGGTGATGAGCAGAGATGAGCAACAATGTCGATCAGCACAAGTCCTAGCGGTTTATCATGGAGAGGACTTAACAGAGGAAAACTAGACATAAAGAGAGTGTCTGAACAGGTAACTGCCAACACTTCATACATAAAACACAAGGGAAATAGAAATTACAGCTGCAGAAGCATGCAGAGATCAGATCACTGTCACTACTATGCCACCCTGTCAGCACAGGCAGTCATGGGAAGATTTTCAGGTCAAGAATGACATAGCTGGACTGGTGCCTTAGATGTGTGGACAAGCAACTAGAACCTCACATCCCACACAGTGAGAGGAGGACAGCTCAAAACTAACGTAGCACTGGGCAGTGGGGGTGCAGCCTTTCACTCGCACTATGGATAGGCAGAGGCAAGCTGAGCTCTGAGTTTGAGGCCAGCCTGGTCTATAGAGTTATGGTACAGCCAGGACTACACAGAGAAACCCTGTCTCAAAAACAACAACAACACAACACACTTATGCAGTAATACAGACAAAGGTCTGAATTAGGAGAATAACTCTTAGGAGATAAAGAGAAGCAGGCACAGAGACTGGATACAGAGAGGTAAATGGACATATATAAGGTTATCAATCCACTACCAGCATCTAAGCCTGAGACTACATACTGACTCAGCCATAGTCTTATCCTGGAATCTGTGAGGCTGGGATAGAGGTACAGAATCCAAAAAAACAAAAAGGCAGGACCGGTTTATCCTCCTTAACGTGATCTTTTAACATACCAAGTAAGGCAGCCATCAGCAATGCCAACAGGCAAGAATACATTAAGTAGTCGTGCTTCTGATGCACCCTCTCATGTGTGAGTGTCTTGATCCCATGCTCCTGTGACTCTGAAGGTAGCTAGTAACCTAGGGAAGCGTACCTGCATAAGTAAGACAGTGCTGAGAAGAGCATGTGGCTGAGGGGCAGCCGTAGGAAGAGCTGCTTTCCACAGACTTAGCACAGCTTTACATTAGCCTGGCATTTTGCACAACCTGGAATTCTGCCACCAAAAAAGGGCATCCTTTTAGCAGTAAGCAAGTCTAGTGATTGTCCCACTGAACCCTTCCCCAACTCATGTAAGCCCAGGGGCTCTGCGGGATGAACAGGAGGGATTGTGTATAACCCATCCTAAATCTTACACCTCTCTTTCTTCTCAGGAAGCCCAAAAAACTTAACTGAAACCCAAAACCAACAACCATCAGATGAAAACAAGCCCACTGCTTAACCACCCAGGAGTACCCCCACACACACACACCCCAAACCTTACCTTTCTTTTATCTTCATCTGCTGATTCAAATTTGAAAGTAGCCCTATGCTGAGGAGGCAAAAAGGAAATATTGTCATTTTAATATATAAGCTTTAAAGATTTCTAAACAAAATATATAATTTTTAGTAAATATTGTTCTCTCATCTCAATATACTTATTAAAGTAAGACAGACGTATAAGTAAATAAATGAAAAGCCACATGAAAAGATTATGGCAGAAATACAATGGGAGAAGAGAGAATTAAGACAGCAACTACCCAAAGAGGTGGAATGGTTAGCGCAAGGCACGGGATGTCTGAGTGTACTCTGAGGGATAATGAGGAGTTTGCTACAGGTGTGTGAACTTCTGTGACACACTTGTGAAGCTGGCAGCTGAGACTGAAGCATGGGACATATTTGGGAATGGCACCTGAGAACTGGAGAATGGAAGCACAGACCGAACTGAGATTTGGAAAGGCCTTTCGGTGTGCTAGGATTTTCTTTTTGCATTCCATAAGAAATCATCAGAGAACTACAGAGAAAGACAACCTGCAAAAAGGCTCCCTCACTTACTAGTTATGACTTCAAGCTAGTAAACTGTGCCTGGATTCCTCTTATGAAAACAAAGTAATTCTTAGCTCAGAGGGGGATTGTGAGGGTTCTCACAATTATGGCACATAAACTATCTCACTACCTGGCAAGTGGTAAACAGTCTACATTAGGATGCTGCTGCTGCTGCTGCTGCTGCTAATGATATTAAGAAAAATTAACTGGAAGGGAGGAAGGTGTCGTGGCTCCCCAGAAATGATTGGCCAGAGTGTATGCTTTCCACTGTGTAGCAGAGCAGAGGCAAATGGGTAGAATAACTGGCTTGCTTGCATGGGGAGGTCACAAAGGTGGTCACAAACCTGGAGCACAGAATTACTCTCACATTCTCTCTCAGAGAGCTTGTGTTCTCTAAATCAATCCCACCTGAGCCTTCCTGAGGCAAACCAATGAGCCACTCCTCCGCATGCTCTACGTTCCTGTTTATCTCATTGTCCACACTGACCAGCAGGACTGGCCACCCACCACAAGAAAAGGACATTAAGTGTGAAAGACAGCATCGTTTGGTGGTTCTGTTTTGCAGCTTTGTAGGAACAGTTTTTGAAATGAAAGGAGCTGTAGAAATGTTGGGAGGGAGATAGTTCGGAGGTAAGGAACAGTTAAGGGGAAAACAAGAAGGTAAGAGATAAGGTCATTCAAGGAAACCTCAGGGAGGCGAACGAACCAACTGGAACTAGGGTTGCAGAGAGAAGGGACGGACTTAAAACTTTACATCCGAATGATAACAGGCTACAGATGACCAGGGAAGACCAGGATGGAGTGATGAACAGCGTGAGTATTTTGTGCAGTAGCTCATAGGCCAGCTCAAGGAGAGCAAGACTGAAGGCAGAAAGCCCTGTGAGGACTGGACATGCCAAGCTGGCAGATACTGCCTCAAGCAGTACCATCTGACACAAGCCTTTAAAGGGAGAGTGATGGCAACACAGACTAGAAGCCATAAAAATATTTACCCCATTTGACCCAGAACTCCTACTCCTATTATTTATTTTAATGGAGTCATGTAGAATGAAAGGAAAAATTATATACATAAGCATAGTCACAACAGTGTCTTCTAATATAGTAAAAGAGGCAAGCTGAATGTAAAACGTTATAATTCACAATATTCTATTGAACATATACCCATCTGATAAAACATTATATAGCAACTAAAAGAAAGGTGACTCATCAGGATTATTTTATAGTAAAAGATCTTTGGAATAAAGGATGAAGAAAGAATAAATGAACAAGGAAGGAAGGAAAGGAGAGGAAAGAGGAAGAGGAGGGGGTCATAAATCTGAGGGCTATTTACTTAGGAATTCACAGACCCAAGGTTCACTGAAACTCAGTTCTAAAGATAAGGAGGAAGCGAGCTAATAATGTTCTCTGTGGAAGTTCAGTAAAGACGCCCTACAAATGAAAATAATTGTACTTAGAAACCAAAACATCTTAGTTTTGCCATTCTATATAAAATGATACTTCTGTAAATTATTTGGAATAAATGTGTCTAGTTGTTAAAACTTAATATTTTTCCTAAAAATATTTGTTGGCATTTACAAAGAAAGGACAGGAAAAAGGTAATTTTGGGGGGAAAGATACTCAGTAAGTTACAAAAATATCTTCTAAGCATTTCCAATATAGAATTACTCTTTTTAGAATAGTATCAAAAGCTAGCTTTTCATTTTTTCTGTTGCTTTTTCACTGCAGGTCTGATCATAAAATAATTTTAAATAATAAATTTAAAATAATAATAAAAAGTAACATTTTACAAGTAAAAGTTTTCAAAGCCCATCTAGGCACCATGAAAGCTTATTTAGAAAATATACTAGCATCCATATGCACTAGAAATTACCTCAAAACTCATTTGTACCCAGCAAATGCTGGGGTCTATAAGGCTAGCTTCATTTATCCAAGCTAGATCAGACCTAACATGCTCCCTGCCTCTCCTTCCACCACTTTTTAAAGACTTAATTTTTTGAGCCAGGGCTTTCTGAGTGTCCCAGGCTCGTCTTGAACTTTCAATCTTGTTGCCTCACTCCCCTTTCTAAAGCTCAACTGGTAGAAAGAGAACGAACATCCTAGGTGTGGATGCCTCAGCTGTTAGCCAACTAACACCTGCTTTTATATACTTCATTTCCAGAACAGGAGAAAGCCAAATATAAATCAAAGCGTAAACTCACTGTTCACTTTAAAGACTAAGAAAGCTAGAACCTCTCAGTGACACACCAGACTCAGGACTGCAGGCTTATCACATAAAAGAAGCCCTGAAAAACCTCAGGTATCACATAGCCTCAAGTTTGAGTCCAGTCCCACTGCTTACTCTGTGCAAGCCTGGCCAGGCTGCACTTTCCGATCCATAAGGTTTTCCTTGCTTTTTATATGTGATGGCTGGCACTCTGCACATGGTAGGCATTCATTACACGGCTACTACTGTTGTTACTGCATGATCCCTGCTCTAGTATCTGGCTAAACACTTACCTATTAGAGAATTCAGAGTTAGTTCACTGATGTCTACAAAGACACTCAACGACTACTTCTTAGATGTTGAAATAGACTGTAGAACAATCTGGAACTAAGAACAAAGTGTAACAAGAATACCTCTATGCAAAAACCTAGGGCAAGCCCAAAGTCAAAGCTCAGCCTCAAAAATGAAAAGCAAAACATCCTCCTACATGATCCAGGATATTTAAATCCCCATTCAAGTGCAGAGGCTGCAATTCCATCAGCCTCATTCTCCAGCATATGGATGATAAGCTTGAACTATCAGTAGTCTTCCTTTCCTGCACCTAATTCTTGGAGACCTACTTCAGTAACAGTATCTTAAGTAATTTTTACTCTTCATCTGACCATAAACTTGCCCTATTTCCAACACGGAATCCTGCTGAAAATGGCTGTGGGACAGTGACATGCCCAGGTGGCCTCTAGGGCTTGTCATGCCATCTATCAACTGATAAATCACAGTGAAGACCACAGGTCACTTTCTTTACCTAGTTGACCAGTTCCATTCCTTCAGCTCAATAGCAGAGCATAGTTTTACCAAAAGCAAGACCTTGGATTCAATGTTTAGTGCTGCCTCAAACTCTTGTGGTTCAAAAAAAAAAAAAAAAAAAATCACAATGTGGCCAGGCAGTAGCACACACTGTTAATTTTAGCTGGGGAGGCAGAGGCAGGCAAAGCTCTGAGTTCAGGACAGCCTGGTCTACAGAGCAAGCTTCAACACAGCCAGGGCTACACAGAGAATCTGTTATGAAAACAACAGCAAGATCACAATGCAATACAATTACAATGTACCTCAGGTCCATGATAATAAAGATAATGACAGCAAACAACCTCTCTAGTGAATCTGTTGTCAGAACAGACTCTGGAGGAAGACAAGCTCATAGCAAGACATCTCAAAATGAACAGCTCATTCTGTAACTAAAGGAGAGAGCTTAGGCTCAACCGTGACAAACAAGATAGTATACTACACCTGAAAATAAATCAAAACTCTCCTGTGTTCAAAAGCAGAATCAACAAGGGAAAGGTAGCACAGCCCTGCAATCGTGACCTAGGTCAGGCATCTAAAGACCAAAACACCACCATTCCTCACTACGTGCTCCTGGGCCTGTATGCAATCACTGTGTTAAAGAAACATGAAAATGCTTCCATCTCCATTATAACTTAATATAAGAGGATTGTATGTGTAAATTCCTAGGAAATTACACAGCACCTAGAAGGCACTCAATAAATGTTAATAGGTGAATTTAAGAGCGAGAAACAGCCACTCTTATTTCAAAGAATTATTTTCCTATTCTGAAGCAAGTTACCCTTGGGATAGAGATTTCTCTCCCTAAAATAACAAGAGCCAGTGAATGAATGAAGCAAGAATTCTTGGAAATGAATTTCTGTACAGAGAAATTAGGTGTATTCTAGAGTCAGATAGGTACTGTCCTCTCTGAATGCAGTAAGAGATATACGATGGTAATGGTATCCTTTGAAGGTGCAAAGGCTAAAAGAGTGACAAAGATCCCCAAATCTCTTACTGTGTTACATCAATTCAGCACCACATGCCTTGTTGAAAGCAGACACCCACAGGCTACTTCTTGAGCAGCAGGTCCTGTTCTAGGTACTTTATACATAGAACTCACGCAGTCTTGAGAAAGCGTTACGATATAGATGCTTGGTTGACAGAGGACTATAAAGCAAAGTTAAGCCACTTGGACTTGTGCATACACATTGTAAATGGAGAATCAGCATTCGGGAGGCTGGCTCCAGAGCCTGTACTCTGGCCACACCATGCCATGAAGGAGCTTGAGTATTAGCGCCTCACAACTTGACAGGGGAACACTTCATAGGCATGCTGTGCTTAGTGCTTGGCACTCAATTTCAATTAATCTAATCCACACAATAAATAAAAAGAATGGCATTTGAATCCCTCCCTTACAGACAAGGCAATTGAGACTCAGAGGTTTAAAATAACATATCCATAGTCATGAAGCTGTTAACAACAGAGCTGAGATTAGGACCAAGGATCATCTGATACCAGCTCCCATCTTCTTTCTACTACACTTGCAATGACCAGCTTATTAGAAATGAGGTGACATAAAGAGCCTCCTCTGCCAAACAATGAACACGTCTCTCCACACTGCTCACTCCTCTTCTGCTTCACTCCTCAATGCCTGCAACCACTTCTTACTCTACACAAGTTTCAAATCCATTTTTCCAGATAAGAAATCTGAAGGACCTGCTATGCATCTACTTTGGGGGGTTTCAGACCCCATACACCATAAATCTGGACAGTTTACTTCTTCTCTTCCTGCCTGAGCACAGATGCATAGAGCCCTTCCTATTCACAGCATCCGGCTCTCCCTGCAAGGGCAGTGCTGCACTGCAACATGAGGTTCAGCATTCTCCGGCTCCAACCAGCCCTACTGTATGGTTCCTACCATAAGCAATGGTGAATACAAACAATCTTCCTGACACAGTAACTGCCCCGTCTACATCAAGTCAGAACAGTCTCAGGCTTGGCTTGGCCTTTCGAGGCATTGCCTTAACAACAGAAGATGATCCTAACAACTCTGAGAACATTTCCAATATGAAAAGGGGAAGCCAAGCTCTGACAGGATGTAGTCATGATAGGAAACCAACCTGAAGGGATATCAGAGAGAGGAAAGGATGAATTGGAGGAAACAAATAAAAACGGGACCTAATTATTAGTTAAGCTACAACACAGTGATGGT
This sequence comes from Arvicanthis niloticus, assembly GCF_011762505.2. NCBI lineage: Eukaryota > Metazoa > Chordata > Mammalia > Rodentia > Muridae > Arvicanthis > Arvicanthis niloticus. The sequence goes on along the minus strand of NC_133429.1, from coordinate 7,417,670 downwards.
GGACTCAGATTACAGTGTAGGTTTTCCTCCTCCCTGCCCTGTAGAAAAAATGTTCCTATTATTGCTAGCTAGCTAGCATGTAGTAAATGCTAAATAAACATTAACAGTTAATAAAAGTTAATTCAACACAATAGCTAAATTATTATACTTCTTTTTGAAAATCAGTTTATAGCTCCCCATACCTTCCCTGGAAAGCAATAATAAATCAAGTTAAAATAATACAATATTCGCAGTATGTACACCTACGCATTAAATGAGTTTCTCCTAAATTAGGCAGATGTGCTCAACACTAGAACACATCAGGTGAAGGGGCTAAGACGTGACTAGACCACAGCCCCTGCATCCTACCTCAGAAAGCAGCACAGCAAAACGGCACCAGACTTAGTGTGACAGCTAGACTCAACTCTCAGTCCCATTCTTCAATGGCTATGTGAATTTGGGAATACATTACCATCCTAAGTGTAACTATTTGTGAAATGAGAAATATCTTCCTCACTGTACTCATTAGATTCCTGGGGAGATTAAGTGGGAACAACGGTTCTTTTAAACAAGAAGTATGTCCCTTCTGGGGGTATTTTCTACTAAGTGTGGGACTGTCATACTGGCAATTCACTGATACAAAATATATGAGAGTGGAATAGTAGACACAGAAGAAAATGGACAGGGGCATAAAGGCACGGTTCTTTCAATGATGGCTGATAAACAAGAAGGGAAAAGGGAATAAGGTATCAGCTATACACAGGGTATAACTTGGTGATGGGTGGGTCTTCAGAGAAGAGAGTCATCAAGTATTCTCACAGAAGTCTAGTCTCCTAAATGGCCTAAATGTGTTAGGTCGGCTACTTAATAAAGCAAGCATGTGTAATTTCTGGAAGGAAATGGGAGATCTAATAGTTCTTGGAGAGAGAGGTTCTCTAGAGATGGAAGTGGTATTACTAACAAGATACCATTTCACTATAGTGAAAGAACAGTGAATGGATAGTTTGAAAACCTAGATGGGAAGACTCTGGCTCCCAGGAATGACCTTGGGCTAGTTATTTAGCCCATCTGGAGTCTCCATTGCAAAACATAGATAATACCTCACAGGATTGCTGACAAGATTAAATGAGATAATGGATAGAAAAGCTGTTAATGCGATACAAATAACAGTTATTATTAGGAGTTGGATTTTCCACCCACTTGCAACATATGTCCATGACCTTGGGGCGTGATTTCACTTCTTTGCACCTCGGTTTCCTCATCTACAAAATGGGAAGGATGATACCATCTACCCTATAAGCACTCTGAGGACCAAAGGAGATCACATAGAAGACATTAATGCCTGGTAAAACCATACAATGATACAGGTACAAAGACCTGCCATCGTTGCTGATATGTTTTATGCATGTCAAGGGCCGTGTTTATGCAGAGAAGCATGTATTTTCACACTATACAGGTGAGAAAGCTTCGCATGCATTTTATGCATCCAGGAATGGGGCACTGGGAAGACACGCATCCACTGATTCTGGGGGTGTGACTTGCACGCTTAGGAAGAAGACCACAGGACAGGCTGCTGGGCCAGGAATCCGAGTGGGCATTATAGTGGAGGCAGTGGGTAGATGCGGGATGAACGGGTGGGAAAGGCTGGGGGCACAAACACGCATGCCCAAGCCGGAAACGTTTTCGGGGGAGAGCAATGCGCATCCCCGGAATGAGGGGGGGGGGGGTGGGGTGGGAAGGATGCGAAGTGCAAGCCCCGAGGGCGGCCCGGGGGCGAGACAGCGAACGCCCGGGGCCAGAGCTCTTTACCTTGTCGCTGTAATCCCTCAGGACCCGCTCGATAGCCCCCGCCTCGCCGGCCCGGACGATGTAGAGGGCGCGCTCTTCATCCATGGCCGCAGGTGCGGGGGAGCCGCAGCCGCTGTGCGCGCCCCAGCCGCTGCCTCCCAGGTAAACGCCTCGCGCCCCCGCTACCTCGCTCCTTCCCAGCTTCCTTCCTTCCCTCCTTCCCTCCCTCCCTCCAGTCTCCAACCCGCCAGCCTCCGCCCGGGCAGGCTCTACGTCACCGCCCCTCAACTTTCACCCCGCGACGTCACCGCTCCCCCAGCAACCAGCGCCTGGAGGCCTCCCCCGACAAGGCCCAGAGCTTGGTGGAGGCCTGACGAGCCACCAGAGACTGAGTCAGGCCCAGGCCCTGCCTACTCCCCTCGGTCTGCCAGCCTTGGGGAAGAGTTCAGCTTCGCAGCGGGCTTTCTCGAGCAGAACTATCTCTCCTAACACTCTATGAATCATGCCTCCTTAGCGGGCGAGAACTGGCGGGCTGCTCCCCGCCCATCTGCGAGCCTACTGCTACTAAACTACAATTCCCGGCGTGCAACGGGGTCATCCCACGCTGTCATCTGAGTTAATTGTGAACCGAATAGCATGCCGGAATTGGTAGTCATCCAGTGCGAAAGGCTTTCCTCTTTCCAAAGGGCATGCTGGAAAATGTAGTTCCCTGGAGACCGGAAACCAGAGTCCTGCGACCGCCGGGGGCCAGAAGCGGAGGGACCGTTTGTTAGTGGGAGGGTCTAAACTGGGTTTTGGCTGGGTTGGTTTTGTTTTTGTTTTTTGGGTTTTTTGTTGTTGTTGTTGTTGTTGTTGTTGTTGTTGTTGTTGTTGTTGTTGTTGTTGTTGTTTTTTCCTTTTGCTGACCTGCACCAGACGTGGCTGGTTGGACTTACTGACAATGGCGAAACGGCCGGCCCTTGGCAGTGGCTGTCAAGCGGCAGGTCGAGTTCCCTCTATGCTCAGTTAGCGGTTTCGGTCTCTGGAATGCACACCCTCTTCACCCGGTTGCAGTCCTGTTATGCACTAGGCTGCAGCAACATGGGAAATTGAACACAGTTCCTTGTGGAACCCTAAGGAACCACAAAAGATAAAGAAATCTGGAGATATCTATCTATATGCACAAATATGTGGATATATATGGATATTCATATATATAGTATACATTGTATTATAATTTATTTCTATTTTCCAGATGAATAAATTGAAGCTAAGAACTAATCAGAGGCATACCTAGGATTTGAACTCAGGGAAATTAGCTCTGCACTCAGTAACTGAGAAAGTTGAGATTTGAATCCAGGTCGTTCTCAATGGTGGCTACCCTCCAGCCACCGGTAAATATCACACTTGGAGCCTGTTCTGCACTTTCATAGAGAAAGAGCCAGCCTCTTTTATAGAGAATAGATGAATTCTGCAAGAAATTTCCAAGCATTTTATCCTCAAGTAATCATCTTTGTTGCCTTCCCCGTGGGCCTCTTAAGCTTTGCTGAAAAGGAAGGAGATATGTGCAAGTGTTTACTCATCATCTTGGGTTTCTGTTATACTATAGTCGATCTGGGGAGATTCAGAGTTAAACAATGCAGAAGCAGATCCCGTGAAGCTTGGATTTTCTGATGAGTATGCTTTTCATGAAGCCAGTGTTTTATTGACCATGCAGTTGAACGGTCACTGAAGAGCAGGAGATGATTGTGGTTTTGTTTGTTGTTATTGAGACAGATGCTAAAGCCAATCAGTAAAGGAAAGATTTGTTTGGTTCTGTCCATAGATCCTTGGTGTTCTTGGCTGTGACCAGAGGTCACATTATGGCTCCCTGACAGGGCACAGCAGAAGAAACTGCTCACTTCATGGCAACTGGAAGGCAAAGATCCAGGAAGGATCTAGGGCCCAATATCCCCTCCAATAACACGCTGCTGTGGACCTAACTCTTTTTGCTTAGGTCTTAAAGGTCTCTCTCCTTCCCCATGGACTGGGGACCAAGCCTTTAACAAATGGTCCCTGACATTTCAGATCCAAAGTATGTAAAAAGATGGATGCTATATCTGTAATGAGTTAGGTCAGAAAGATTTTAATATGACTCTCAAGAGAGAGTACTTCTAAGAAAGGTCATGTAAACTACAGCCCTAATATTAAAATATATAGCAATTCTTTAAGTTTACAAAACATTTGCTTCCTTTTAAAATAGTTTTAATAGTTTAAATAAGTAATTGAAACAACACCTAATGTATCATTGGCAAAGGCATTGTTTCCATTTATAGAGAACAGGTTCAAGTGAATTAAGTAAAAAAACAAAAAAAAAAAAAAAAAAAAAAAACTGGAATTCTAACTGAAATCTGTCCAGTACTTCATAAAGTCCTATTTGGGTAGTTATTTATTTGGAGTTAGTCTTAGGGTTTCTATTGCTGAACACCATGACCAAAAAGCAAGCTGGTGAGGAAAGGGTTTATTCAGCTTATACTTTCACATTGCTGTTTATCACCAAAGGAAGTCAGGCCTGGAACCTGGAGTCAGGAACTGATGCAGAGGTCATGAAGGGGGTGCTGCTTGTGGCTTGCTTTATGCTCAGCCTGCTTATCAAACCCAGAACTACCAGCCCAGGGATGGTATCACCCACAATGGGACAGGACCTTCCCTGTTGAGCACTAATTGAGAAAATGACCTACCACTGGATCTTATTGAGGCATTTTTCTCAACTGAGGCTCCTTCCTCTCTGGTGGCCCTAGCTTGTGTCAAATTGACATAAAACCATCCAGTACAGTAGTCAACATCTCCGAAAGAGAATAAGTAGATAGTATTCCAGTAAAGACATTTTCCTTTACAAAATGAGGGCTCTCACACACCTTTGAAATGTCTGTTTAACAGAAATTGGCTATATTTTTAGGCTCCAATTCTATACTTCTAAAAAGGAAAATAAAAATGTGGAGTTGAGTGAATTAATAGCTTAGGAAATTGGGTTTTTTTTAAATAATCTTAAGTGTTTATATCCTAATTTTTATGAATCAAAGTATCTTTGACTCTAACTCCAGTCATTCTTTAACCACTGACAAGACTCTACACCCAGAAAAATTAAGTGACTTATCCAAAGTCAATAGTTATACTTAGACTCTGGGACTAGAGCCTAGACTAAGCCACTAGATCACTTTACTTCCCTAAATATTGGTTATGTGACACTTTCAGTGACTGGAAACTCTTGCTAGCACTAAATTCAGTTTCACTTACTGTGTAGGTGGCATGGTACTAAGGAAGTAGCATTTAGAACTTCAGAAATCAATGCAACAAATTCTTAAAAGCAATCACTTTTGAGAAATATTCATACAATACTTCTGTGCATATGAATGTGTAGTGCTTTGCTAGCCTCAAAGTATTTCCTCATAAATTATCTGACTTAACCTTTACAGTAACTGAAGAAATGTAAGGTCAATAGAATAGGAGATAGGTAGATAGATAGATAGATAGATGATAGATAGATGATAGATAGATAGATAGATAGATAGATCAAAGTTTGGGGTGTTGGTTATCTTTGGCCATAGGTGAACAAATCTGCAAGTAAATGGTATAACTTAGGAACAAATGTACTCCGTATTCTGATATCAAGATGCCTGTGAGGGCCAATCAAAAGACTTACAAGTAGATACTAGGTTTTTTGTTTTGTTTTGTTGGATGGTGGGTTTTTTGTGTGTGTTTGTTTGGTGTGGACTATTAGTTAACCTGCTGTAGAATAGTCTCTTGTCATGGCAATGGGGTATTTGGAAAGTGGCAAACTGAAAGCCTTTAAGGAGCCCCTGGTACTAACAGTTTTTAAAATCCAACTCTCTACCTGTCATACTTTTTGTCCATTTTCATTAGAGGCAGAAATTTAGAAACCAAACATTTCTGTAGTTCCAGAATGGGAGTTCAGAAAAATCCCATTCAGTCAAGACAGGACCTGTCACTTGGCAACCATCCTGTGTGGGGCAGCCACTTAACACTCTCTTCTTCACCCAGGGTCTTCGATTTCGGCAACCAGGATTGATCTGGATCTTATTTTAGATCTTAGTCCAAAAACAATTATCTGTGATTCTAAAACAATGAAGCCACATTTACGTGTTCATATGCATGCGAGGGGGTTGTGGAAATTACCTGTCCATTCTGTGCATCTCATTGTGTGGGCACACCCCAGAACATTGACTCAGTCTGTCTATGCTGAGGCCTGGATATTGAGCATTTCAAAAGCTTCCCAGATGATTTAAACAACAGTTAGCATTAAAAACAACAGTGAATGGATATTTTTGAAAGATCACCCAGTGAACTAGTTCTGGGATGGCCTCCTAAAACCCTGTCCATGTAAAGGTTTTTATTTTATTTTATTTTTTGAGAAATATGAATGATCTGGCAAAATGAGAGTTCTCTTTATTTCACTATTTAATGAAGAATGAAGTCATCTTTTCATAGCATGTTAATTAGTATAGTTTGTTCCTTTGACAAATATTTTCCATTTTTTGGAAACATCACATTGTGTTAGACGCCATAACAAAATAAAAACAAGTAGAAACAATTGATACCATCCTTAGCGGATATAAGAAGCAATGAAACAGAAAATGAATTCTTTTTAGTGATAAGGAGGGAATTGAACCTAATTACTGCACAAATCAGAAGTAGTAGTGGGCCGAGAGGTAATCAGAAGCACTTCGTTGGAGGAGGTTTGCTATAGAAAATCTTGGTGAGACTCAAGTACTGGAAGAAACACTGCCAAGTCTGACACCCTGATCCCGAGATCCCACAGTGTGGAAGGAGAGAAGCAACTCATGCAGGTTGTCCTCTGACCTCCCCATTCCGTGGCATGCAAACTTAGAATGTATGAAAGGTACTTAGCCTCAGTAATCTGTTCACTAGTCATTGGCAAATACACCTATAATTGATCTACACTGACTGTGTACAATAGGTTTTTACATTTAGCACAGGAAATGGGCCCTGCCCTTCAGGAGTTTCTATTTACCCAAGTTCTGGAATGTTAGTCAGCTCTGTTTGCATCGTGTTGACTTGGAATCCCATACACATTCCTCTTGGGAAAATCCAGCCCTTTGGGTGACAGCACAGAACTGTCTGTTGACAAATAGACTAGGAGATGGAAAACCAAGTCTTCACTCCCAGCTTGCTGTGTGATTTTCAGAAAGCTGATGGTTTGTCAAATGCCTAGACACCCTTCTCACAACCAACAGAAAACCCGGAAGCCAAAAAGCCTTTCCTGAATGTCCACTCTGTCTGTGGGGGTGTTAAGGCCATCGCTTACACTCCTGGGATGTTGATTTGCTCAGCTGCAATAAGAATAACTAGACCTATTTTGTGAAACATCATAAGGGTTAAAAGAGATGACTGTCAGCATGGCCAGCATATAGGGCTTGGCATGGAGTGGCCATGCCCAGTATCAGCTGGACAGAAATGAGAGGTGCTTAAAAGGACACACTGAATCTTCAGGGCTAAGATTGTGTTTCCTGGGATTTTGTTTTGTCTTTCTGCTACTTCTGTTATTTTTAATTATATGTCTACGTATGAATAGGTGGGTAGGCATGTGTACATGTGTGCATACAGATATCCATGTCAGATCCACTGGAGCTGGAGTCACAAGCAGTTGCGAGCTGCCTGATGTTGGTGCTGAGAGCAGTACCCACAGCTGGGTCTGCACAGCCCTGCCGCTTTATTTTTTAATGAGAGAAAATCCTAATATACTGCTTGATTTGTATGGCTTTAAAGTAACTAGCTTCCTTAATACTACATGTTACCATACAGTTTTGAGACAGTGACTTGGCCTCCGTGTGTGTGTGTGTGTGTGTGTGTGTGTGTGTGTGTGTGTGTGTGTAAATAAAGACTCTAAAGCACTCTTTCAACATCTCTTCAAATCAATGCCTTTGCAATTAAGTGCATTGAAATTCACATGTCAGAGGAAATATATTCTCACAAACCCTTCTTCCCAGCACCTCCTTTTGCAGTAAAGCATTAATTTACTTACCAACATTTGATTAAACTCTTAAGGTTCAACCCTAGGAGGAGGCAGCAGTGGACAAAGGATTATTGTCATTCATCATGAACACATTTAAGTCTTCCCCTCCAGTTGCCTATGAAGGATTAGCATTTCCCTGAAAGGAGCAGGACAGAATAAATTGCATCCCTGGCCAAAGAACTGCCAGCTCCTTTCAGCTGGGGGCACATACCGGGAGCTTTTCCCATATTAGTCAGCTTTATCTGAACTTCTGGGCAGGGCCTACATCTGAATTTCATGGGTTTCAGGATCAGTCAAAATAGAATTGTAGGGTTGTAGAGGTCAGAGGCCACCTCTGTCAAAGGGTAGTGACCTTAACAGCAAGAGGTAGCCAAGCCCTCTCCTACTTCCCCCCACACCCCAATGACTTCATCCTAGTGAATGCTTGGCTCATTGCTCCTTCCCTGTGGTGCTTTTTTTTTGGTTTTTTAAACGTAATAAAAATCCCCCTGAGACCTGATTTTAAAAACAAAACAAGAAAAACATTATTGACTTCCTTTCTGCCTGTTTCTTTGTAGAATAACCAAATCTCGGCCCTTGCTCCTGCATTGGCCATCCATTGCTTGGAAAATGACAGCGGAAAAGCTGCCGTTCTTGTACAGTGTCACCTAGGGTGGAGGGGAAGAGCTGGAGTCCCATTTAGGAACTGCCTTCGTTTAATGAGCACAATTTCCCAGAACTCCTGAACGTCTGTTGGAGCCCAGTTGGTTGTATTACCTCCGTTAAGCTTGATTTAAAAGCTGCAAAGCTTCTTAGAGGAGAGCAACAGGGTAGGGTGAAATAGGAACAAAGGGAGACAGGAAGGAGGCAGTTTGCTGTAGTAGAGAGAGCCTGGATGGACCCGGGGGTAGCATCCAGATCACAGTGCTGCCCTTTAAGCTGCGTGCCCTTGAACAAGGGGATGAAATAAAGTGTGGAAACCACTGGCAGACAGGGAAGTGTTAAGGTGAATATCTGAGAGGCCAGGTACCTAGCAGACCCCAAGCAATAGTATAGGTATCAGAGACCACTCTGTGTGAGCGGAGGAAAGTGAGGCAGGGGCCTGCTTTTCTTCAAGGTTAGGCGCGTGCTGGGACATCTTGGATACCAACCATCAGAGGGGCACAGTTTGTCAGTTTTTTGAGAATGAACTTATCGCAAGCTTTTCTCAGGCTTTTCCATTAGACCGTTATAAATACCATCCATCGGCCGTGCATCTGTTTCTGAGGCTGATTTTTCTCACCCCTGCTGTCATGATCAGACCTGATTTTTTTTTTTTTTTTTTTTTCATAATAGATCTCAAAGAACCGGTGTTAGCTCTTGAAGCGTTTCTAATGTGAAAGGGGGGGCGGAAGACTGGGGAGTCCTATTTCTCCCGCCCACCCCCTCTCATCACCCACACTCTCTTCCTAGCAACGGCTCCTAACTCCGTGGCCCACGTCTTCTGCCCCACCTACACCAGCAGCAGCAAAATGTGGGGGTGGTAGGGTTGGGAGGGAGTTCTGGGGTCCAGGAAGAGAGTGGAAAAGAGCTCGGGAAGGAGGTTAGCAAAGCACAAAAGGCTTTGACCTCTGAGGAACAAGAGGAATCCCCAAGGACAGTGTCCAGGCTGGCTGAGGCTGACTGCCAAGGAAGCAAAGCTGAGAGAGAAGTCGTAGGTTCGAAGGGTAATGCAAAGCGACAAGGATCTGGTGTACACGGAGAGCCAAGCAGCAGCAGAGAACCGAAGGTCTGACTGCTAAGGAAACCAGTGCAGTGTAGGCTGTAGCAAAGTGCCCATTTTACATAGTTAATGGCTAGCCCGCCCGGCTAGATACACTGGAACCCTGGAGGGAAAGAGAAAGAAAGAAACCCGGAACTCCTGTGAACTAGGTCCCTGAATCTTAGAGCTTCGAGGTGGCGGCCCTTGGTCACAGTAGTACAACCACTGACACACGAAGTCACATCCTTTTCCAAAATAGGAACGTCCCTGCTACAGCCTGTCTTTGGCAGGACCAAGATTTGGTCTCATTCACCACTGCTTCACATTAGTAAGACCAAGTCAATAAGAAAATACCTCTTTTGTGTTTTTAAGCGTCTGGTGATTTACATATTTGAGCCATTTGTTCAGATCTCAATAAATCTTACTCAATTTCAGAGAGCTTTCCTCCTAGGAGACCCATGGTGACTCCTTCTTTCCCCTTTTGCCTATAATAGCACTGTCATGCCATGCCCTTTCCCAGGGTCTAATATTTTAAAATCTTGCCATCTGCCAATGAGAGGAATGGAGACCTGAGGCTCCCCAATCATCTCCAGCCTCACAGCAGCCAGTTTGATAGATCTAAAGCCAGTTCTGAATGGAGGGAAAATTGCAAAAGATTCCTGGTGGGAGGAGAAGGGTGGGTAGGGTTGGACAGGAGGCAGTCATGGGGTCTTTGGAGGGGATGGGCAGGTGTACCAGCCGAGCTTGTGGGTCTGGACCTCAGTCTGTGCATTGACACCAGCTGGAGAAGCCAGTATCTCCTCCCTGTGACTGCCTTCTTGAATCACTGCCTAGCTGCCAATCTTGCTTGACTGTTCACTCCCTAAGGCTTTGCTCTTTCAACATAAACACCATGATCTGAAACCTCAGTGCCACTTAACATGCCTGCTTCAGGCCCAGGATAGGAGGTAACCCATCCAAGGTCATCTGACAGTGAAGCCATGGCTACCCAAATGATTTGGGCCTTTAACCCCATGGTTGGGCTTCCTTAATAACAGACATTCTGGACTTGCACAGGTTGCAATCTCTGAGGGGGTCACACATTCCCTTCCTAACTAGATCTGGGATGACCACAGGCCTGGCAAAGGACACAACAGGGCAAATGCTAGGGATGCCACCGGGCTACAACGTGGGTGAGCCGTCCTGGCTGATGGTCATGACTTCAGCCAGTCTCAAGCTGTCAGAGGCCCTTTCAAGAGAAAAATCTCATTGCCAAAACCCTTCTGTTTTTCTCTGACAAGTGACTGGCCCCACTCCCAGTTGCCAGCCTTCCCTATCCACACTCTGGTGACTAGAGAGGAGCCACCAGAAAGAGAGGATGCATTGGGTCCTGTCCCTCAATAGCTATTTCCTTTTCTAGTCAGAACCTTCCCATCTCCTAAGGTGAAGGTTTTGGAACAGCTGGGAACACAGATTGTGCCCTGTGCACTGGAGAGGATGCTGTATGCCTGCTTGCCCTCTTCTCAAGCTGCTTCTTTGTTGGCATCACTCATTCCTGGTTGTGCTGAGGGCACCCAAGCACGTTTGCTCACTTGGGAAGGTCTCTATCTCTTGGCCTGGTTCTTGTTAATGATGACAAGTTTCCACCTAAAGCCCTGTGCAGCTAATGAGCTTTGGCTGTTATTTGTAAACGGGTGTTGTTTATCTTGTTACCTGGCTAGAGAATTTGATAATGACTTGGGTTTGTTGTTGTTGCCTTGTGGGTTTTTGTTTTTGTGTTTATACTCATTAAGACAAAGGTCAGACTTACCACACCTCTGTTAATACAGCACTTACTTTGAAGTCTGAGAGGCCAGTAAGGCTGGTCATCCTTAGGGTTATTCTCAACTGTGGCTAAAGTCAAATTTTCCTTCATCCTCTCTCTTGCTTTCATTGTATAAAGCTAATGGATTATGGACAAAAGATCAAACCAATTTTCCAAGGGAGAATGAATGAGATCCAATACCTATGGCTTTTTTTTTTTTTTTTTTTTTTTTTTTTTTTTTTTTTTTTTTTTTTTGTAGAATAACACACTGATATACTTAAGGGGAGGCTATGTATAACATAAATAATTTCCGTCTTACAATCAGCTCAAAGGTATAAACATGTTATGTAATAGCATGCAAGGGCTTGGCTTTAAAAAGAACTCTTTCAGAATGCAAATTAAGCTGTCACAGTCTCATCCCTTCAGGTTAACACAGTCACTGCTGCATAGGCTTCTGCAAATCTATGCCTCTGAATCTCTCTTAGCTCTTAGATCCTTAACATCCGGGGGCAAAATGAAACCACTTCTCTATCCTGCTCTCTCCAGCCACAGAACTGAGACGCTGTGCTGGAGGAGAACTCAGTGATGGTACTGTTCTGCTTATTCTCATTGAGGCAATGCATTTGACATATCTTCACACCCCATGATCATTAAAGCATAATGAACTAAGTGCCAGGGGAACTCTTACTGATGCTAGTACTGAGGAAGGCTTTTCGCCTTTCACAGAGAGAAGCCATCAGGCAAACATAGGCTGATCCCAGTTTGTAGAACAGGTCCTCTACAAACCCTCATCCGAGCTCACTCGGTCGTTATTAGTCAGGACAAGTCGGTAGGGAACTGAGTAACAAAACTATACAGCCATACAAGGCTTTCGTTTCTTGCTTGCTTGCTCTTAGTTTTCTGAGACAGGATGCAGGCTGGCCTGGAACTCACTATTCTTCACCCTCAGGCTTCTGCATGCTGGGATCCTGGGTATGTATCATCACACCCAGCAAGACCTTTTGGTTTGTTCTGTCTACTCATACCCCAAGGATTTAAGAATGTTATTCAGTGGAGACAGACACCCAGCATATCAAATGCAAATGAAACACGGAAGCTGGCCATTTCAATACTTTTTATTTGAGTGTGAAACCATTCGTATCTTGCACAACTGTACAGATAGTGAAACCATCCATATCTTGCACAACTGTACAGATAAAACTATTTCCATTTTAGCTGTAGACATGATTATCACACTGGGTGGTGTGATCAAACATTTTATTTACAGAACATTTGCTAAAACATCCGATGTCATATTTCCATTTATTTCTTACCCATAGGGTAATAGGTCCACCATAATTGCTTGGTGCATCTTATATATAATACAGAAAGAAAACCTATGTTAATCTCTAACAAACCTCACAAATAGCTACAAATCTGACCAAAAGATACCTAAGAAAAAATTTTCCCAAAGTACAATACATTTTTCATTTCCACACATACACAGTATAGTATAGACTCAAAGGCACAGCTTTGAATTTCTTTCTAGCAAAGTGTCGGAAAGTATTCTAGTCTTATGCAGAAACCAGACAGTTGTTTTCACACTTGGTGCTTGCTAAGTGAAAGTTTGATCCATCCAGCTTCACAAAGTAACACAGTGGAGGACAGTACTTAGTGCCATAAATCCACATTTCTCACAGAACTTAAGAAAACCCTCTCCTGCCTTTTGCTGATGCTAGCCATTGTGCAAACTTAGGACAAATCCTTGTACATAGAACTGGTCCCTACAGACATCAGTCAACTAAAGGCCTCTTCGGTCCCTCAAAAACAGTGCTTACAGTCCAGGACAATGCAGAAACTGTGGCAGGTGCGAGTGAAACAGGACCGCTTAGCATTTTCGGGAATTTCCAGGGACTCCAGGAAGTAGTAACGACATCACCAGGAAGTAGGGATGTGGATAACATGTCTGAGGACTGGTAACCATACAGTGAGGTGACAGACAGGTGGCAAGATGAATGCTCTTGGTAAATTATGTGCCCATCCAAGAACACAAACCAGATTCTGGCTCCAGTATCCATCCTTCAAGACTAAAGAGCTTTGTCAACAAGAATATAAGTACCCTACAGGGAGTGGTTGCCATGCAAGGTCATGGAACAGAGGGGGAAAGGCATAAATCAACCTGCCCAAGATAGTGCTCTATAGAAACAGTCAAGTCTGGCTTGGCTACGGGAACCCAATCCCACTGACTTTTAGTGAGTCCTGTTTCTGAACTAAAGTCTATTCATTCCATGGTGAACATCCTCTTGTTCATTAGGAGAATAGATGCTTAGGATCAGCCCACAAGTTATGATGTATTGAGATAAAGTCTTCTGGAGGGTGGGTACTGGGTTTATTATTATTATTAATTATTAATATTAAATATGGATTTCTATGAAAGCAGTCACTTAGCCCATCCAGTGGAGGCCTCTCCGTTGATGTAAGCAAAGCCAGGAAAGTGTTGCATGTGCTCATACTCAGAATTCCTGCGCGTGGTCAAGGGGGTATACATGTCACTAGAGTTTCCATACCTCGTGGAATGCACAGATGGGCTTGTGTAGCATGCGTTGGCTGTTGGCACCTCTGGCCATCGGGGAGTGACTGGGGTAGGATGCAGCCTGGGAGTGCTGCTCATCAAACAAGGCTCCATCCTGGAAGTGGGGCTATTGAAAGGGTACTTGTGGAGGAGAAAGAAAGTCCACAAAATTAAAGTTAGTTCAAAGTTACATGCACCCAACAGCAATCTTATTTAAGCTAAAACATTTCAAGATGCTATTCTCGAGAGTTGATGGAACAGAATCCGTGAGAAAGAGTAAACTTTGGTCCAAGGAAGCAATCAGTGGGAAGGTCTTAAGGTCTTCAGAGCCAGAGTCAGGCTGGTGTTTTACTCACAAACCAGTGACTGGCTATGTGCTCCAATTCTGTAATATTCTCAAATCCAAAGGGAGGACCATCCCCAACTAGGAATACCAGAGGCAGGAGGGTTGGGAGTGGTGATGGTGGTGGGTGTACCTTTGTGTGGACACACCATCAAGTGTGTCCGATTGAGTGTGATTGCCGCATGGGCGTGAGTTCTGCCGCTCCCTGTGGAATAAGTCCTATTCCATTAACCCAAGAGAACAGCACTCCCAGGTAAAACACAATGACATTAAAAATAGCATTTTACAGCTCAAGTCAATCATGAACTGCAGCCTAAAAACAGGCTTTTGAAGAGAAAGCAAGCCAGCAGCTTCAAAGGTTATTATTAGTGCCTGTCATTTAAAGAACGTCTTTCTTTTAGGTTCACATTTGCTGGAGTTCTGGAAGCTAAGCGAGGAGGAAATGGTAAATTACTGGGCTCTGTGCAAATACAGAGGAAGGAGTGGAGAAGAGACGGATTTGCTGGGGAGAGGGGGAGGCAGGAGAGGGATGCTTTGGGGCAAATCAGACCAAGGGACAGGTGTTGGCAGAGACAGGAGACAAGAATCTTTAGAAAGGATCAGGGATTCGAGAGGGGCCTCTGAGAGCTGCTTTTACATTCTTAGCTGTCAGGAAGATAACCCTGCAAACTGGCCATTAGAATGATCAGAGGGGAGGAAGAAGAGGGGCTAAGGCTCCCTTTGAGAGTTCACATTTGTAGGCCATTAGCTCAAAGATGCCCTTGCTCAGCTCTGGGCCAACAAGAACAGGAGTCAGTGAACAAGGATGACAAGGGCAGTGAGGAGGAGAGGGTGTGTGGATTCTTCTGCTCTCCATCTGTCTTCCCTGACAGTTGGAGAGTGGAGCCCCAAGGGATTAGGTGGGAGGCTGCCTCCTGTGAGGGAGACAGACAGGCTGAAACCTAGACAGCAGAAGTGCTGGAGACAACATTGGCTGTTCCCCAGAGGCTAGGCGGGTAAAAGAGCCCCTCTGCCTCTTGGAGCTGAACCCCGAGGGAGGGAAGCAGGAGACAGAGAGGAGGGTTGGAATCCATGAGGAGCATCAGCAACCCAGAGCTCAAGAGGAGTCTCAGGTGGAGCAGGGAGAGCTTTTCCCTCAGGTAGGACCTCATGCCTTACACAGCAAAGGTCAGCCACCACACAGGAAAAGAACAGTCAAGAAAGAGGGTGTAAAGGGTGTCTAGGAACTCCAGGGAGAACGACCAAAGTGCTGTTACCAAGGAGACTGCAGACAGCATGCCAAGGCTTTTATAATTCCAAATCAGATCTGCCACCCATGTGCTGTGCAGCATGAGGGGACCCACAGGATACTATTGAGTGGAGTGATGGTGGGCCCTCAGGCCTATAAATAGAGTTTCTCAGAAAGAAAACAAATCAAGAACCTAGATATACTAAAAAGATAATATTAAGAAATATCAACAGTGCTCTCCCAAGCGCAGGTCATTCTGGCCCCCCTCTTTGGAATTCTTGCTGGCATAGAGGTCCCCTTTTTTTCTAGGGGTACACAAGCTGGTCCTCCCTTTGCATATATTCCCTCCTAAACTAGCCTTTTGCCCAGTTCCCACCACACCTGCCTTTCCCCCATGTTTTAGCTCTGAGCTCAAACATCAGCTCCTTAGCATGACATTTCTGGACATCCTATCTCAAGAAACCAAATGCCCCACAATCTCCGTCCTGTCTGGCAGCTGGCTTTTCCCACTGGCTTATATTCAGATGTTCCCTGTTATGTTCAACATATGTTCCCAAAGTTTGGTGCAGAGGCTGGCACCTAACAGGTACTAGTCATATTGGTTAAACATATACTGGTAGGTAGATTTCTGACATAAAGAACCTTTAGGGTCATGGAATCTAAATGCATATTGTAGAAATGGGAGAAGTAGGAACCATGCCCTCCGTCACAGATCATGATGAAAAACCCAGACAAGATTTCCCTGTATCGGTCTGACTGCCTATCTGAGTGGCCTACCTACCACTCCCAACCACTGTCATCACACACCTTCTCCCTCATCGAGCTCCCTCCTTCTCCACAGAGCTAGGCCCTGGAATGCTGACCCAGGCCACTGGAAGTCTCCTGGTTTGACCTAGTCCCCTCTGACCTTGGCTTGGGTAGGTCAAATGTCACAGTATGGACTTGGAACTCTTCCCACCAAACTCAAGAGAGTGTAGTTGTTGGGCCTCATCAGGGACCCTCCCAGCACAGCTGTGCCCAGAGGTTGTGTCATAGATGCAAAAGAGCAACTGCCTGGAAATGAGACTGGCTCAAAATATCTCCAGTGTGACAATACAATTCTGTTACCAGCATGGAAAATTCTGTCCCATTAGGTCAGCTAATTGCAAATGAGTCAGTGACCGCTTACCCCCTGGTGTAAGAGACCATTGAGAGGCGAGATAGGCAGAGTGCCTGCTGCCCGGGCCTAATGATGAATGTGACCAGTGAAGGCTTGTATGTAGTCTGCCGGAAGTGGAGAGGCTGTCCAGTAGCATCCACCTCACCTTCCATGCTTCCCATCTGGCTTCATGCAAGGCCCCTAAGCATGCTGGGTACAAACTCTGGGGTACCAAGAACTCAGGCCAGAATAAAGGAGCTTTTGTGGAGCGCCTATAACAAGAAGCTACCAGCCCCTCTCTTCTCTTCTCTTCTCTTCTTCTCTTCTCTTCTCTTCTCTTCTCTTCTCTTCTCTTCTCTTCTCTTCTCTTCTCTTCTCTCCTCCTTCTCCTTCTCCTTCTCCTCCTCCTCCTCCTCCTCCTCCTCCTCCTCCTCCTCCTCCTCCTCCTCCTTCTTCTCTCTCTCTCTCTCTCTCTCTCTCTCTCTCTCTCTCTCTCTCTCTCTCTCTCTCTCTCTAGTATGTGAGGGGAGTGTAAAAAGTATTTATCTAGAGGTTATGTTGTAAGTCCATCTTGGCTGTGACTGACTCTTGGCCTCTTTGGAACTGTATTAGAAAGTCTATTTTGGGACACAACTCCCCACTCCGGGGGCCAACTTTCCTGCACATGGAAAGGGCAGAGTGAGCCCTTTATCCCTGCCTCTCAGCACATGCTCTACGATTGGGCAGGGGGTGAAAGGTGACTGAGGCAGGAGCACAAACCATTTTCCTATAAAAGGCAGAGCTTACTGTCCCAAAGGCCCACCAGCCGCTGCCTCTCCCAGGTTTCCTCTTGACCTCTTCCAAAAGAGGTCATGGCTCCCCAAAACTCTTTGTCAGACAGTCCACATCTGCTGAGTGTTCAGGGTCAAGATTAAATGAATTGATGCAAAGCTACTTAGAAACCATGCTGTAAGTTTTCAAAATGTGTTAGCCATTACTAGTGTTCTATTTTGGAGGGGCATAGGGTTGTGTTCTAGTAGTCATCACAAGAGCCTCAGTGGCTGACTGGGGGTCCCAGTGCTTATTTTACGAGTGGTGGCAATGGCCTGCTTGAGGCCACATAACTACTTAGTGCTCAAACAAGGTCATTCATTTCATTGACAAGTACATCATGGGAAGTCACTAAGGGACAGTTCTGTGGTGGGTCCTGGGACTGTGGGGGTGTGAGCAGAAGGACCTGGCTCTTGCCCCTGTAGAGCCAGTTCAGTGAGGAGAACACACATTAATTGTGTAATTATGTAAAATAGAAGATTGCTATAATTGGATGACAAAGGGGAATGATAAATGCAAATAGTATTAACTATGAGCCAGACTTTATTCTAATCTGTATTAACTACCTGACCACAGCCACTGTATCCTGTGAAGTATTACTGCATATTGTATATATATTATATTATACTTTATTTTCCAGATGAATAAATTGAAGCTCTAGTTCAGAGACATACCTGGGATTTGAACCCAGGGAAATTAGCTCTTCACTCAAAGGCTTTGCAACATTACAGCTACTGGTATGTGAACATGCACATATACATATGTGGCACATGTCTGCATGTGTGTACCTGTGCATGTTAAGACCAGAGAACCACCTCAGGTGTTTTCCTTTAGTGATGTTTACCATGTTGTTGTTGTTTGTTGTTGTTGTTGAGACAGGGTCTCTCACTGGTCTAGAACTTAACAAAGTAAGCTGACTACTCAGGGCCGCTGAATCCCAGGGGTCTGCTTGTCTCTGTCTCCCCAGCCCTGGGGTTATAAACATTCGACTGCATCTAGCTTTCTTTTACATGGGTTCTAGAGAACAGACGCAAGCTGTTGTGCTTACAAAGCAAGGGCTTTACTGGGCTGACTTCCTAGCTCTGTGTGTGTGTGTGTGTGTGTGTGTGTGGAGTGGGTATGTGTTTTGTGGGTGTATGTGTATATATGTTGTGTGTATATGTGTGTGTTTTGTGTGTGGTGTATGCATGTTTATATGTGTGGTATGTATTTTATGAGTGTGTGATATATGTATGTGTTTTGTGTATGTGGTATGTGTATGTATATGTGTGTGTTTTGTATGTGTGGTGTATATTTTATGAGTGTGTGATGTGTGTTTTGTGTATGTGGTGTGTGTACGTATGTGTGTGTACATGGGTGTGGTGTGTGTGTTTTGTAGGGGTGTGCGTATATGTGTATTGTGTGTGGTGGTATATGTGTATGTGTGGTATGTGTATGTGTGTGGTATGTGGTGTGTGTATGTGGGGTGTGTGTGTGTTCCTTTTCTCTAGGCCAAGATACCATCCCAAGATGAAACCCAAGATAGCCTAAGGAAACTGGTTTGGCAGCCCTGGCTATAGGCTGGTTGGAACCAGACAGATGAAGGTCACATTGGTCATGCCATTCTTGGGCCATTCAGATGAGGAAAAGGAGCTGCTTTGCTGTCCCAGCTGAGTGCATTCCTGGCCATATGGATGTTAGCTGATCACATGACTTGTGGGACCCTGTTCACTTTCATGGTTGCTGACAGGATCAGGATTGCATGGTCAGGGGTTGACTGGGGCACAGAAATACTTCTCCACTAATTCAGCAGTTCTGAGAACTCAAGTCGGCCTGGAGGTCTACCTTTGTGTTGGCCATAAGCAAGCACATGCTGCGTAAATGAGTACTGTCAGCAAGCATGCACATATCCTATGTGAAGAGCAAGAGAATTCAGATGATTTCAAGCATATAAGTACTGGGAGGCGTATGACTATCGCAGTCCTTGGACATAACGGTTCTTTCAAGCCAGCTTAACAGGTGTTAATCTGCAATCTTGACTTACAGGTATTCTTATGCTGAAAACCAAGTACATTTCTTTAAAATCACTGTATTTTTCTTCAGTTTAGACCTACCTCTTCCTCATCCCCATGAACCTACTTTAGTGAAGGCTGCTATTCCTTCACCAGGGACTGGATCTGCTTGACCTTTGCTCTGGGAGGCTAGGACTACTCAAGCCTACAGTGGGTTTCAGCCTTGCATACTTAACCTTAAATCAACTTGGATGTGCCTCTCTCTCTCTCTCTGAACTGGGCATTCATGGAGAATATTCGTGCCAATCTCTAGGCTTTGCTGCCCCCAACACAGTGGTTTGAGGTCACTGGCATGGGGCTCGGAGTTGGAGAATTTGTGCTGACATCTGCTTTGCTGGCTGGGTCACACAGCTCTCTGTGGCTGCTGCTTCATCTTTAAGAACTGGAGAAAACGCTGTCTTCCTGAGGTTGTTATGGGAACGAATGGGCCCATCTATTTCACATTGCCTA
Organism: Arvicanthis niloticus; assembly: GCF_011762505.2. Lineage (NCBI taxonomy): Eukaryota > Metazoa > Chordata > Mammalia > Rodentia > Muridae > Arvicanthis > Arvicanthis niloticus. Next base: position 7,397,816 of record NC_133429.1, on the reverse strand, counting down.
AAGGTGCAAGTTCCTTAAATGTTAATGGAAAATGAAACAAAGGATGCTTTATCTTTGGACGGGACCTTCCTTAGATGAGGGACATTTTCAATACTGACCTCACCCAATTTGGGCACAGATAATTAACTTTACTGCACTTTAAAAATAGAGACTAATGAAACCAAGAACCACAAGGTGTAGTGCGCGTGCGCGTGTGCGTGTGCGTGTGCGTGTGCGTGTGTGTGTGTGTGTGTTGGGGATGGTAGGGTGTCAAATACCCTTGTCTGAGAGCACAAGGCAAGATGATGGAGAAGCTGGCTTGGGCCTCATCTAGATATACATGGCTTCCTAGCCCTGCAGAGACTTGATGTGCCAGGGTGGGGGGATACCCAGGAGGGGCCTCAGAGGAGAAAGGGGGAGGGACTGTGTGAGGGGAGGTCAGGAGAAGGGGGGGGGGGGAAGCAGCAATCAGGATGTAATGCGAACAAATAAATAAATGAAAAAAAAAAGATATACAGGACTTTTCTGTTGACTATAACTTAGTTCTTGGCCTCTTCTATAAGACCAGCTATTGAATGATAAAGACTACAATTGGGTACTATTGTGGCTTCCAAAGCGGACACGGCAGACTTATCTTTAATCACCAGGGTCACTGTGGGCTTTGAAGGGAACTTGGCTTCTTTTTATGGTGATGGTTTTAAAAATATCACCCCCCAAAAAGAGCGCCTGAAACTTCCTGGGGCATGAAGCAGTAAAGAAGGAAAGATGCTAAGCTCAAAAGCCGTGTCTTGGTGATGCAGTCTCCAGCTGGAGTGTAAGCTCCCAGTGCATGGTCCCTCTGCCTACTGATGCAGTCTCCAGCTGGAGTGTAGGCTCCCAGTGCATGGTCCCTCTGCCTACTGATGCAGTCTCCAGCTGGAGTGTAAGCTCCCAGTGCATGGTCCCTCTGCCTACTGATGCAGTCTCCAGCTGGAGTGTAAGCTCCCAGTACATGGTCCCTCTGCCTACTGATGCAGTCTCCAGCTGGAGTGTAAGCTCCCAGTGCATGGTCCCTCTGCCTACTGATGCAGTCTCCAGCTGCAGTGTAAGCTCCCAGTACATGGTCCCTCTGCCTATTGATGCAGTCTCCAGCTGGAGTGTAGGCTCCCAGTACATGGTCCCTCTGCCTACTGATATAGTCTCCAGCTGCAGTGTAAGCTCCCAGTGCATGGTCCCTCTGCCTACTGATGTAGTCTCCAGCTGAGTGTAAGCTCCCAGTACATGGTCCCTCTGCCTACTGATGCAGTCTCCAGCTACAGTGTAAGCTCCCAGTGCATGGTCCCTCTGCCTACTCCCCACTGTACTCCTGGAAGCTCTAGCTATGCTTGTGTGAAGCAGGTGTCCACCAGCCACTTGAGGAAGGAAGGAGTGAGCCAATGAATGAATGAGTGCCTAGACTGTACTGAGTGTGACCCAAGCAGCAACTTGGTCATTCTGGGGAGTCACAGAGAGAAGCACAGACTCTGCTCCCAGGAGAGGTGGTACCTAAGGAGCTGGCATCTCTGTAACGAAGACAAGAGTTCTCTAATGAATGCCCCAGGTGATGACTTAGAAGAATCAACTCCTTAGCTTGTCTTGGGATTAAAACAGGGCTCCTCTTGGTACTGGGATAGAAATCAAAACAGAGGCCTGTTTACCCTGAGTGCCTTTGTAGTATGGACACATTCTCTTTAGTACCTCCCTTGGAGGCAAATCTGTGTACTACTGGCTGATGTAATGTGGCCTCCACCCTGCCCTTGCCCTCTGAGTGCCCTGCCCACACCAGCCCCCTTTTGTGCTTGTTCTATAGGAGTCCTGAGAGTTCTCTTCGACACAAAAACCACCCATGCCTTCTCAACCTTCTGAGCAGACAAACTAGGCTTAGCCTCCCCCAACCATTGGTCCTGCCTATAGCTACTTCCTTCCCCACCCCCAAAAATTCACAGCAAGAGCCACATCTGAGAGACACTAGAAGGTGGTGCTCAGGAGCCCAAAAGTAGTCACACCTCCTGGGTTCTAATCTCTGCACATTACCCTGTGTCTCATTTCCTGTTCTATGCAAAGTGCTCTGTACAGACCCTCGCATACTGCAGCATTTGGAAGAAAGAAACTGACCTTTATGAGGGGTTTTGTATACTGTGACCTAGGAGTATAGACTTAATCTCCGCCTTGAAGGAGCTTGAGTTAGAGAGAAAAGTTCAGTCCTGCTTGGGACAGTACATAGGAGAGATCTAAGATCACCAGAATGCCACTGGTTGACAGGGTGTGGGCAGTGTGACAGAAAGAGAAAGCTCAGTGTGGCAGGCACTTGGTTAGGGCCTGGAGGAAGGAAGGGGGTGCTCTTCAGAGACTCACAAGGCCATAAGATGCTGTCTGGATGATAAGAAGGAAGGAGTCCCAGCTTGGGGAGCAGTCCCTGCAGACAGGGATATTGCTCCATGCAGTGGACACAGGACAACTGTGAGCATCTGCCACGGCTCCAAAAGGGGAGGGGGGTAGGCTGGCCAGGAAGGAGCCGACTATGGAGAAGGAAACTGAGGAAGTGACCCTACCGGACAATAATACAGTGCCAGAGTCAGGCTTTTGTTTTTCTTTCTTTCCAAAAGACCCTTCCAGCTGCAGATAGGGCAAGCTTTAGAGACAGAGGTCATCCTGAAGGCCTAAGGCAGGAGACTCAGGATGACAAAGATAGTTTAGAATATCGGACTGAGTGTGGGTGTGGTGGCATAAACTTTCAATCCCAGTGCTCATGAGGCAGAGGGAGGTGGATCTCTGTGTGTTCAAGGGCAGCCTGGTCTACACAGTGAGTTCCGGGGTAACTAGTACTATGTAGAGAGAGACCCTGTCTCAACAAAATAAGACCAAGCAATTGAATATAGTTGATGATCAGTTCTGCTTGGGACAACACATAGGAGGGTGTCTGAGATAACTAACCAGAGTGCCCTACAGTGGTAATCTAAGTTTTTTCTCAACATCCCTTACCTCAGGCTGGCCATAGAGGGCTCAGTTTGCTAGGCAGTAGTGGGTAAGAGTAATCAAGAGAAGGTCCACCTTAGGATGCTTCTGGCTAAGATTCTGTGTGGGCCAGACCTACACCCACCTGGAAAACCGAGAGACCAGATGTCATAATATAGAGACCCTGATGGATGCCAAGAGGGGAGTGATGGGAAAGGAGACAGAGACCCCCTGTGAAGTGGCCACCTAGAAAGGACCAACAGAAACCCAGCTAGCTGGATCCTGCCCTCAGAGAGGTCAAAGGGAGTTGGGAACTTAGAAGAACAATTATACAGCTTGGATGGGTAAGGGAAAGTGACCTGTGATCACAAGCACCCAAGGCAGGCCATTCACTCGAGGGCAGTGAGCTGAGCTGTGAGTGAGCTTGGGGACCAACAGGTGCATACACAGCAGACTTAGTAACTGTGGTTAGTTGGCTTAACTGGGACACTCTGAGCCAGCAAGACCTCCCCACACGTGCACACTCACCTGGGCAGAGCTCCTGTGGTATGGGGAGTAGTGGAGTGGCCCAGAGATGGCTGTGTCATGAGGCAGGGCTGGATACTGGTTCTGCAGTGGGTGAGGATGCTGGTTGCCATAGCTCCCGTAGTTATAGCTTCCCGTGTACCTAAAATGCACCAAGCACAATGAATAGCGTGAGTCATAGTGCACAAGAACAGTCTGTGACACCTTTAAAACGGCGCCTCAACTACTTTCTTCTCCTTTGTGCCTCACCCCCACCCCACCCATTTTTCTTCTGTTTGATTCCTATCATCTCTGCCCTGCTGGCCTTGCTGTGGTGAGTTTTAAACTCCAGCCTGATTTTCCCCGACCCCCAGCACTCTTGGCAAGCTTGCGGTCAGGGAATGGAAGCTGGCTCCAAACAAAACATTACTCCAATGGAAAAATCTCCTCCCATTGTGTCAAAAGCTCGTTGTATACCTTGAAATCAAACAGAGTTTTTGCTTGTTTGTTTGTTTGTTTGTTTGTTTTGTTTTTTGCTTTGGACTTTTGTGTTTCTGCATTCCTTGGGCTTTCCGCTGGGAAGTGGTAGCAATGAACCGGAGGGAACTGCATGATGAGGCAAAGCAGGTATCAGAGACCACTCTGGGTCTGAGCCAGGCTCGGCCACTTTCTGGCAATTGATCTGGAGTTACTCACAACCGCCATTTCTCACATCTGTGAAATGATGCACAGGGCTCTACTGGAACCACTCATGTATGGGCAATGGCATATGCACATAGGGTTACACATACTCGGGCTGCTACTACCATGACTGTATATCATAACATCTTCCTGGCAAAGGACTGGACCTGTGGCCACATGAGTCTCTATTCTACCTTTCTTGTACATTCCAAAACTACCTGACACACAGTCCTACAAGTGCATTATAATTATGTAGGGAATGTCTCTAGGAATAATGGCTGCCCCGTGGAGATCCCTGGGGATCCGAACTGTGGGCACAGATTGACATACCGGCCTGTGAAGAGATTCAAGCTCTCTACCTTCTGCTGGACCACCTGTGTGGGAGTTGCCTGAGATGCCTCTGCACCCCGGCTACTTTGGGGCTTCTCTAGCTAGCCTGCAGGCCTGTGAGAAGCTGCAGGTGAGACTCCCCGCACTGTGTGACAGTGGAGCTCCGCAGTGTCAAGAGTGTTTTTCAAGTCACCGCTCATTGAACACAGTGAGGTTGGTGTTTCCTGTGAGACAGAGCATGATGCCAAGGGCTGTTGAAGGTCAGCTGCTGGCCGGGTGCGCAGGCTGGTTGTCACAGCAGCATCACCTCCCAGGTTTGCACACAACATAGGCAAACCAAATGATCCAGGTTGCAGAGCACGCCTGGAAGCCGCAGGGGTCTCCCTGAACGGGGAGCAGTCCTCTAGAGACCTCCAGGCCACAGGTGGAGTCGACCACCTGGAAATGGAATCCAAAGACACAAGGGCACACTGCGGAGCTTTATAAGGCTACCTGATGTGTAGACACAGCACAGGCTGCTGCTGGGGGGGTGGGGGGGAGGGATGAATTTCAGCTTCAGATCCTGACATGCTCAGTTGGGGATGGTGGTGGTCTATAGTTTGCCAACTGTGTGACCTTAGGAGACTGCAAGGCATTCACCCTTTCTTCCATCCCTCTGCACCTGTCTATTTGGGGGGTTACACAAGCCAGTTCTATGCAATAATAACACTGAGGAAGGCATGCAGACTAACCAGAAGGCAACCCCTTCCTGTCCTGAGGAAAAACTACTATCTGAATCCTTCTGAATCACTTACCCATGCTCCTCTCTGTGGGAGTAGACTGGTATCCTGTGTGTGACTGAGGAAGAAGGCATGTGGGTGCTTCTCATACAGGGTAGTTGTTGGGAGTTCTCAGCCGGTGACCCAGCAGCCGTCGTCACTGTATACGTTAGCGACCACGTATATGACTGCATTGCTCCTACGGAGACAGATAAGATTGCATTGTCACTAACAGTTTGCCTCTAGAACACTAAGTGGCTTCCCATTGCTTGTAAACTGAAAATCCAAACTGTTACCAGGCATTCTCTGGTTCTGCTGGCCTTGGCAGAAGTATTCCTGGCCACTCCTGGTCACAGAATCATTTTCTCCAAGGTATCACAATCGCTGGCAGCACAGAACCTTTGCCCCTTCTGTATCTGCCACCTAGAATCTTCACTCTTTCTAACTACCCGCCCACTCAGTCTTCATACATGAATCCAAGTCTGCTAACTCCAGACTGGGTGAGCTCCTTCAGTGCATTGTGGGTCTTTGTGGTACCTACTCCAGTCTGCAATTCCCCCATTCTGGAAGGAATGTGATCTGATCCATGCCAATCTTCTCCCCCACACCAGAGTGCAAATCTCATGAGGCTAGGTGTGTCAGTCTACGCAACCTGGCATTTAGGGCAGGGCTTGATCTGTCCAGATATACTCAGTAAAACAAGGCTTGAGGGAGAAAGTGGACAGGAAAGATGGGAAGAAAAGAACGCAAAGCCTGGCAGAGTGTGGCCCAGGCAAGCACTGCACATTAGCTTTTCATGATCAAGTCAATAGGTGTCATAGAGCCAACAGACTACTTTAAGCAACCTAAGTAGACCCCTGGGCTCTGTCTATCTAGATCTCCACTAAAGATTGGCAGACAGTGACCTGGACTATGGCCTATCCCAAGTGCATTACTAATTCATTTATTGCCACTTAATTGGATACCTGAAAGTGCTAAGGACTGGGGCATGTGTGTGTGTGTGTGTGTGTGTGTGTGTGTGTGTGTGTGTGTGTGTGTAACAGAACCCAACAAAGGTTCTCTAACATTTTATATGATGGTTAGAATTTTTATTAAAAAAAATCCAAAAACTTGCTAAAACTAAACTGGTTAGACAACTTAATTTCTGATAAGTTTTAAAACATTAAGATAGCAGAATTTAAACCTGTTTTACAAGGTGTAGGAAACAGGACTCAGTGTCGATTTTTGCGTACACAGAGAGCAGGAGAACTGGTTGACAGACACTATTTTTAAGATGAAATAAAATAGTGGCTGGAGAGATGGCTCTGTGGTTCAGAGCACTGGCTGCTCTTCTAGAGGAACTGAGTTTAATTCCCAGTGCCCACATGGCAGCTCACAACCATCAGTAACTTTAGTCCTAGAGCATTCAACTCCCTCTTCTGGCCTACATGAATACCAGGCAAACATGTAGTACATATACATACAGGCAAGCAAAATACCCACACATATAAAGTAAGATAAAAATAGATTTTTTTAAAAAAAATCCTGTATTGTCAGTAAACGCCCATTTCACCTTAAGCCTCTAACAGAAAGACAGAGGAAGGGTTTGCATTTTCTTATTTTTAGAATTCAGTCTGTCTTTCCCCCAAGGTTTTACTTATAGTGCAGGAAGCAGCTGTATCGACATGGGGTGGCTAGAAGGGATGGACTGGCAGACTGGCTCTGCTGCGTTCGAGGCAGAGACCTGGCAAGGAAGGTCCATGAGGAAGGAGGGGAAGGAATCCTGTTTTAAGTGTATTCATTATTTTACTACTGAAAGTGCTTTGTGCTAAGAACCTGTGTAAATCTGAGACTGCAAATTTAGAACGCAGATAATGCCCCTTCTAATAACGTGGCAACAATTCACTTCAAGAGTATTAGAAGGATGTATGTTCTGTTGAGAATCTATTAAATGCCAGGCATTGGGCTAAAGTGCTTTACAAACATTCTTAAATTAAAAAAAAAAAAAAAAGACACATGTAGAAGCAATGTAGAAGCACAGAGGATTCGAGAATATGAACCCAGAAGAAAGAAGGGCAGCTTGGAGACAAAGGTGCAATTAGGAGTCATCTGGAATGGTATTTCCGAAATGTCCATCTTCCTCACCACGGCCTTCACCCCGACTCTGAGTCTTCCGGGATCTGCTGCTGGAAGGCAGTCTGCCGTTAGGAAACCTTCTGACTGGGAGCGTGTGTTCACTATCCTTGGAATGGGATAGTCTGAGAGCTTCCTGCAAACTTCATGAAGAAACTGCCCTAACCATGTCATCAACACCCCCTACCCCACCCCATCCCCCACACAGTGGACTTCATCTTGATTTTTAAGACCGTTCCTTGTGTCAGCACTGGCTGAGGGAGAGGGGCTTCATAGAATGCTAAATGGCTTGTCCATGGTCTCAGGACACTTGGGTGGTCAGTGGGGCCTCCTACTTTCCTCTCTGCTCTGAGTCCCGTGTCTGCCATGTATTAACTGGCTGGTGTTAGACAAACCTCTCATAACTTATGAACGTTTGCTTCATTCTCTGTAAAACAGGATTAGTCTATCTTGCAAGACTGATGTAAGGATTAATTAAGGTAATGTGGGACAAAAACCCTGACCTGCAGTGGGGTTTTAAACGAGGTTCAGGAACCATTCCTCATGAGTTCAGGTGTTCCGATGACCTTTTGTGTATATGGTATGCGTGTGGGTGTGGGGTTTTTTTTGGGGGGGAGGGTTGCGCATGTGTGTCGACGTCGAGGCTAGCCGTCAGCATCTGGTGTGTGCCTTGGTTCTTCACCCTTTCCTTTGAGACAGGGTCTCTCTCTGAAGTTGGAGCTTGTGAACTCTGTCACTCTGGCCTGCAAATAAGCCAGAGATCTGCTCACCACCTTCTCCTTAGTTAGCACTGGGATTACTGACAGGTGCCACTCCAGCTGCCGTTGCCAACTTAATCATCTCCCCAGCCCCTTCTTTCTGTCTTTATATAATAAGTAATAGTAATAATGCAATGATAATTACTATTATTGTTGGGTGTTAGCATTTTGTCTAAGCTCCGCCCCACAGTTATCTGGCAACAGCCAGGTGTGCCTGACTCACTATAAAAGGGGCTGCTTGTCCTCTCCTCCCTCTCTTGCTCCTCTCTGTCCTCTTGTCCTGCTCCCTGTCTCTTCCCTTTCCCCTCCCTCCCTTTCCACATGTTCATAGCCAGCCTCTACTTTTCTCTTTCTCTTTCTCTTTCTCTTTCTCTTTCTCTTTCTCTTTCTCTTTCTCTTTCTCTTCTCTTCTCTCCTCCTCCTCTCCTTCTTCTCCTTCTTCTCCTTCTTCTCCTTCTTCTCCTTCTTCCCTCCCTCTCCCTCTCTCTCTGTCTCTACTACCCTCTTCACTCCCCTCCTCATGTTCTGAATAAACTCTATTCTATACTATATTGTCCTGTGGCTGGTCCCTCAGGCAGAAGTGATGCTTTATCATGGGCCCACAGAGGCATCCCCTTCCCCCACACCTGACTACACATCCACAAAATATATTCCTTCTCTCCTTATCTTTTTAAACATTGGGGAACATGCCATTGCCTGCATGCAGAGGTCCAAGGACAGCTTAATGGAGTTGTTTTTTTTTTTTTTCCTTTTGTCTCTACGTGTGTTCCTGGGATTGAACTCAGGTAGCCAGGCTTAAGCAGAAGTGACTTCCATTCACAGAGCCATCTCCCCAACCTTCTTGAAATGTCCTTAAAGTATATTTCTATGTCTCGCATTGCAAATGTTAAGGAAGAAAGGCAAGCTTCTTGGATCGATCTTATCACCAGACACTATGTTTTTCATTGTTATTTTGAGACAGGGTCTTGCTGTGTAACCCAGGCTGTTTTCCAATTCCCAATCCCCCTGCCCCAGCCTCCCTACTGCTCAGATGATATGTAGATTATAGTCTGGGACTTAAGGTCCATGTGTTAAAAGCTTGGTCCCTAGACTGTTTAAAAGGCAGGGCCCAGTGAAGGTTTTTAGGTCATCGAGAGCATGCCCATGAAGGGGATTGTGGGAGTCTGGCCTTCTCTTCCCTCTCTTCCACTTCCTGGCCATGAGGTGAAGAGTTTTGTTTCACCTTGGGCTTCAGCCATAATGTGCCACTCCAAGCCCAGAGCAGGAGGGCATACTTAAGACCTTCAAAACTGAGCCTGAGGAAACTTGGTCTTTGTAAACATTGTCTTGGTTACTTGTTACAGTAATGAAAAAACCAGCTTGCTAGGGATGGAATGCTTGACTAGAGACTGTGAGGTATCCAGTTATAGCAAACTTCTAAAGAGTATGTTTTGTGAAGTCACTGGTGCCCTTCTGCATTTCACATCTGTCGTGTTCTTCCCCACAGAAACAGTGGCTTCATAGGCCAATTGTTAGGAATCGTTCATAAACTGTACAATGTTCAGAAGAGAAAAGTCTCCAAATAATCACATCAGGCGACTGATTAGACGTGGTTCCCTTCTTCTCTATGCTTAAATTTTCCTTAGAGGGGCTGAGAAGATGGCTCTATTGGTCAAGTGCTTCTTGTGCAATTCTGAAGGCCTGAGTTCAGATTTAGAATGGATGTAAAAAGCCAGAAGTGACTGCACACGTGTGTGTGTGTGTGTGTGTGTGTGTGTGTGTGTGTGTGTGTTCCCAGCTCGGGGGAGCTCATTGGCCAGCCAGCTCCAGCTCCAGGGTCAGAGAGAGACCTTTCTTTAAAAAAAAAAAAAAAAACCAAGGTAAAGAACAAGAGGAAGAAACTTGACATACCCCTCTGGCCACATGTGCATGAATGTATAAATCATGTGCCCATATGTAGACCACACACGCACATACACACACAAGCCCACAAAAAATTCAGGAGGTTATGGCACTCTTATAATTTAAAATTTTTCCCCTTTTTATTAAAATGGATTATTTCTGGGTGGGAAGGCTGACAATTTTTAAATTTTTTGTTTTGTTCTTTGTTTTTCTATAATGAATGCAAAGCACTTCTGTCAGAATACATAAAACATAAATAGATTTACTACCAGAACTGTAATGGGAGGGGATGAGATTTGAAAGAATAATGAGCCAGTCACAACAAGCAAGTACTTAGCCCTTCAAGTCCTGGGACCTCAGGGGAGTGGCCAAAGTCTGTGACTATTTAAAGGGACAATCAAGAAAGGCAGAGGTTCCCTCATGTCCCCGCCCCTGCCCCTGAAAGCAGTAAAGACTTCAGGGGGTCTCATCACCTGAGGGAATGCAGCAGAAGTATAACTTTTGTCTGAACCCCTAGAGCCCCGCAGCTGTTCATTCACATCTGTGGCCCCAGCATAGGGCCTGCCAAGTAGTAGGTGTTCAGTACATTTTGATTGCATTGAATTTGTAGTTGAAGAAGCCAAGGTTGCTAGGAATAGCCACTATCAGACAAAAGCTGCTAGAGCTCCTGGGAAAATGGGCCCCTGCGGTCCAGGGAACAAAACCTCTAAATGGCCATGTGCCAGCAATCTAATGCATCCACTCAGGCAGCCTTAAGCAGATTAGCACCTACTGGCTTGGGTGAGAAGCAGTTTCTGCCTGGGGAGCAGAGAGAACATCCCTGGATCCCAGCTCCTGTGTGGGGGACCTCCAGTGAGAAGCACAGCTGTAATGGCTGTGCTTTAAGGGACATAACAAAGCAAAAGCCGACATGGCCCAAACGCTCCTGATGTGTTGGTTAAACAACGGGCTTCCCATTTGCTAATTCCCATACTTTCTCTGTTCCTCCAGCTTCATGCCATTCACATAACCCCAGTGTGTTCAAAGGTCTGAGAACCAGTGCAGTGGCCAGGCCTCCTGGTTCTTCAGGATTCTATAAGATCCCCTTTATAAAGGGGCACTTGATGGCTGCTTTTATGGTGTTGAAACCACAATAAGGGACCATTTTCTTTCCATCCCCAAAAGAACATTCTTCCTCAAGGTGGCTTTCATTTTGGATGGGGTTTGCCAGCACAGGACAGAGAGAACGCTTGGGAAAAAAGGCAGTCAGTAATTTCTTGAATTAGTGAATGTTCTTTCAACAGAAACCGGAACATGTCCATGTATGTCTCTTTGCCCACCCTGACTCCTTTAAATCTTCACAACAGGGTTTGCGGGCCTCCCTTTTCTGTACTGTTTTCCTTTGATGAGAGACAGGATCTCCAACCCAGGAATAGCCTTGAACACATGGACTTCTTTCTCCAGCCTCAGCCTCAAATTTAGTCCCAAGTACTGGGACATGTATCACCACAAACCAGACTTGTTAAACATCCTTTGTCAGATGAGGGACCTGAGTCCCAAGAAGGTGAAGGGACTTGCTCAGGTTAGTGCATAGGTGGGATGTTGAGTGCAGGACTGCCCTGGCTCCAGCGCATTTTCCATAGCAACCATAATTCCTGGGAACTCTAGAGGAGACCTCTGGAGAAGGTAAAATGCAGATCCAGAGCCCCTAAGTCAGCAGCGGGACGTTTACCTTAGTAAGAGGTCTCAAAGAGGGGACAGTGCCATTGATCCATGGACTGAGCACCAAGAAGCAAGGCTCTATTAATGCGTTGCTTCCTGTCATATATCCTGCTTAAAATAAAAATCTTGCTTCCAGTGGCTGGTAATAGAATCACATGCTAAGCAAGCACCCCACCACAGAGTGACAGCCCCTGCCCCAGAAGCTGTGAGATTCTGCGGCCACTTGTGTAAACTGGCCCTGTGTCCCCAACCATCCAGCTATACCTTCTCCTTTGGATCTTGGATTGAGTCGATGAGCCTATATCCCCCACCTGAAATCTCACCTAAGCTTTGCTTGCAGTTTTCTCAGGAATAAGCTCTGGTGAGCACGTGGAAAGTCTGGAGCATGCTGCCCCAGACCCTAGCCACTAAGCCACCTGCAGCTGTTCAGACTTCAATTACGGAAAACTAAATGCAGTGATAAGTTCAGTTCCTTATTTGAACTAGCTGCATAGGTAGTTAGTGCTTACTGTTTCAAACAGCTTGGATTTTTAGTTTAAAACGTGTATAAACCGTGTGTAACATATTCTGTCTGGCCACTGTTTTCATGGCATTGGGAGTTACAGAATGTCATCTGAGGGCTGGGAATGAAACACAGATCTTCTGGAAGAGCATCCAATGTTCTTAACCCCAGAGTCATCTCTCTAGCCCTGACAGGACAAGTTTTGGGGTCTGTTTTGTTTGTTTTTTAATTACTATAATAAAAAAATTATTTGAATAATGGTGTTTTCTGAGATACTTAACAAAACATTTCTTATAACCAGCAAGTCTGAGACAAAAAGATTATGTGTGTAGATCTGCCTATGCCTGTATTAATGTGCACCCATGGCCTCCTCAGTCCTTGGGACAGCTGTGGTTTAAGGAGCATGCCCACTGACATGGGAAGCCTTGTGTGTTTAAGTTACTGAAGTAATTACTCCATGGTCAATATCAGACTGACCAAACTAACCAGGGCAACAAATGAGCCCATTCCCAGAAAGACATGCTGACTGCCTCTCTTGGTGCTTATCCCTTACACACTGCAGCCAGTCCTGATTATGCCAAGCTCTTTCTGCCTAGAGCCTGTGTACAAGATGTCCCTGTTGCCCCTCCCCATCTCCTATATGGTTGGCTCCTTGTGATTGGCCAGTTCTGTGACAGATGTTACCTCCTTAGAATTCACTATTCACCAAGTTGGGCAGCCTCCGGGTTATACTTTTTCCACACCACATTGTTCTTTTCATTCACACCTCTTCCGGCCAGCTGGAGTTACATATTTACCTGGTAGTTTATTCCTATGTTAACTCTTACCCACTGGAAGCTAAGTACCACTGAGGGCAGTGGCCATATCTGTTTTGTCTTGTTTCCACTTCTGGACCTCCGAGGCTGGTTACAGACTAAACTCGGAATCTGCACTTAGCACAGGAATAATTGAAGAACAAATGGAGGGAAAGTCAGTGTGTGATGGATCGAGGGAAATCAAAGCATGCCTGAAACATTCTTTTGTCCCTCCTGTCCTGATTCATTTCTCCTAATTCCATTCCTTTAAAGAGGAGGGAGGGGCTGTGGCGGAGGGGGAGGAAGTCACTGTAAAAGAGTCACCAGTGCCCACCATTGGGAGCTGCTTGGCTTAGCCTGCCTCAGTGTGACTGAGCTTTTGTTATTGGGAGAGTCGGAGGGGCTCAGTTATCTTTGTGACAGCCTCAGCTGCTGCAGAGAAAGTGCAGCTGGGCAGGCCAGATGTTCTACAGTCAGGGCCATTTGGGAGGAATCCCCCTGTTTCATCGAGCAACCTAACTTCCCAGGGATTGAATTTGCAGGTTTTGTGTTGCAGGGAACCTGGGTGGGAAGCTGAAAACACCAGCTTAATAGTTAACTTTTATTGTCAGTGCCAAAGGAGGGAACACTTAAAATGACATCATAAATGGGGCTTTTAGAGCCCTGCAGTGGCCTGCCCAGACAGAGTCTAAGCTTAACATTTTGTTTTAAATGACATTAAAGAATTGCAGCCTGATGTCACGTTAAAGTCACGTTAAATAGACTGATCAATTTGACACCACCTGCCATGACCACAAGGCAGAAAGGAGCACCCTTCCCCTAAGTTCCTGAACTCTGCCTGGCCACGAGGCAGGAGGCAGGCCACAAAGTTCCAGGTGGGTAGAGGACAAACAAATAGGCCAGGTTTTACCCAGTGGAAATCTGTTGTTGTGGAGTCCTGTAACTGGTCTCTTACCGAGTGTTGCCCAAAGGCTTTAGTAAACCACTCCACTCTGGTCTTGACCAGCCTCAGGTTTCGGTGCCTGTTCCTATCCTTTCCTTACTGCTACCACTACCTCCACTTGTTTAAAACTCATGGCACTGCCTTAAGACAACGTGTTTAAAAATATGTCTGCATGGACACAGACCTAGACATGGACATGATTAAGTAGAGAAACTGTTGTCCTGGAGAGTTATAACTCACTGTGCAGCTGAGTCTTCCCTAATCCGTCCATCAAAGGATGCCACAGGGTTATATGCCATGGACTAATAGTTCGTGCTCGCCGAACAGACATGAGAACTGTTCTTTTTTTTTTTTTTTTTTTTTTTTTTCATGGTGGAAAAATGAGGAAGTGTCCATCCAGTAGGAGACAGTAGTTTGATGAAAAGGCTCAGGCATCTGGCTGGCCTTGACTCTTAGGTCAAACCTGATAATGCATCATTTGATCAATGATACTCAGAATATGTCTGAGATCCAACAAAGTAACTAGGTCACAGGTAATTTCACTTGAGGTTGGGGGTCGGGGAGGAAACTGTGTTAGCCAAAGTTTGCTTATTTCACATCCTTTGATGCTAATTTTTTTTCTTGCTATCTGTTTTGGGTTTGTTGTTAAAGATTTAATTTTACTTATAAGTGTGTGTGTGTGTGTGTGTGTGCCCCATAAGAAGTATTCCCTGGAGTGATAGTTACAGGTTGTTGTGAGCTTCCTGATGTGGGTGCTAGGTTTGTTATTAATGTTATTGAGACAAAGTCTTCTGTAGCTCAGGCTAGCCTCAAGCTTACTAGGTAGCACAGGATAACCTTGAACTTCTGATCCTGCCTCCACCTCTTGAGTTCTGTGATTACAGAGGTGTGCCAACATTCAAAGTTTATGCTAGGAACTGAACCCAAGACTTCATGAATGCTAACCAAGCATTTTTACTTTTAACCTTTTTAACCTTTACCAATTAAGCTACATCCTCAGCCCGTATTTTGGATTTCATATAGCTCAGCAGGAAATGCATTTGCCATTAACCTCGACAGTCTGAGGTTGATCCCTGAACTCGGATGCTAGCAGCAGAGAATCAATGACTACACGTTTGCCTTTGACCTCCCCACAAGTGCACACACACATACTCAAACATGTGTGTGCATGCACACACACAAATAAGTGTAATTATTTGTTTTTAAGTTTTTGGGAAGTAGATGGGAAAACAGAAATTTAATAAAACTACTTGGGTATGAAAGTCATATAGTGAGTTAACTTTTTAAAAGAGCACGACTGCTATGTTTTATTAGATTTGCAAAATTGTTTTTTGATTTTACAGTATTATTCAATAATTGTATGCATAAGGCCCTAGATCTAAGAATCCTACAATAATGCATTTATAGCATGTGCTTAAAACCATGCAGCTTCTTAGGAAATTATGCATGTTTCTAAGACCATGGCCCATTGCTCATCCAGATCCAGTCTATGGATCTAGACTTGATCCATGGAGTATTTGAAAAGTGGTACTAGAGAAAAATAGTGTACATACTTTTTATGTAAGATGACGTTTTTAGTGCCCCCTGGAGATACCTGAGAACAAAGCTGGAATGTGCCAGAATCTTCAAAGCCTGCAGTCATCTGAAGAGAACCTGTTTCACATTTGTATTTCTAAGAAGCTCCTTTTATGACCTGCAGCACGTTGCACAGAAACCTCTCAATGCTTTTATGATATTCCTATGGCCTTGGTACTTATCACGCCTGCCCCTACCTTGAGGCCTCCAAATCGCTACAAAGAAAGCCAAGCAGACTCACTGGCAGACAAATCTAACATGCTCCATCTAATATGCTCCTGTTAGTCTTCCCTACGCATACCTCATGCCTCACACCCTCCTGTTCCACACCTCCTGGGTTATGTGTCCTTCTGGGAAGGAGCCTTCCACTCCAGTCACACTGTTACCTCTGCAAAACTTCAGGATGGCAATGACTCGGTGGGTTGCCTTGGTGATGGTGGGCATATCCAGAGCATGATTCAGGGAAATGGCTCTTGGTAGCTCCTGCTGTCCCACTGATTCCTTTGCAAAGCAGAAGACCCAGGAGATGGTGATCTAATACTTCCCATCTAGGAAGAACCCTTGAGTGCTGGAGAAGTGTGCACAGTGTTCATGCGTACTTCTTTTTTGGTTGTCAGTGAGCAAAAACTGTTGTTCCTCTGTAAGTCCTCTTCCTAGTGAGTGTCAGAACTGCCCGCCTGAAGGTTGGTTGAACTGGATTCCCAGAGTCTCCAAGCAGTGTGTCTGCGGGTACTTCCTTCCCATGGGCTCGGCTGCTTAGTTATGTGAAGGCGTTGCTATTGCAGGGCTGGGGAACCCACTAGATCTGGTGGAACCCAATATTGGAAGAATGGGCATTTTCAAATGGTTGTGTTCAAAATGGTTTCCTTGTGACAGAATTCCCCACCAATGCTGTGTGCATGTGTGAAGTGGGTTTCTGCTATAATAACTCCCTATACACTTACAGCACCAAGGCTATCCTTACTAACAGAGGAGTTGAATGAAAAGACTTGAGGCTTGAGTATTAAATAGGATGCCACGGCACCTTACCTAACCCTCCACTCCCCTTTTCGAGGTCTCCCCTGATATCTCCATGCACAGACTCTCCTTTGAGAGCCCTGTAGCATTAGTTTATACTGTGATGGTGCCAACTCCTATGATGACTGCATGTTTCTCTCATCCTTGGGTGGTCTTTTGGTAACAAGGATTTGGCATATTCATATCAAGCACAATGCTCAGCATAGGTAGGACTTGACCCTTTGGAAACATAAATATATACATACACTCATACCTGACCCTTTGGAAACATCTCTGTATAATACATACACTCAAACCTGACCCTTTGAGAACATCTATCTATGTATACATGTACTCACACCTGACCCCTTGAGAACATCTATCTATATATACATGTATTCACACCTGACCCCTTGAGAACATCTATCTATGTATGCATGCACTCACACCTGACCCTTCTCACACACGTAACACCTATACAGTGGGCATTCTGTATGGAAGGTTTTCAAGGCATGTTAAAAATTCTGCATCAGATACTGAGTCTGATACCAGCATAGTTCTTAAATGTTTCTCTTTCGCTTTGCACTGAACGTATTATCAGAGAATTTCTTGGCTCATTTAACTAATTCTCTTTCAGTTGGCTTTTGTTTTCTGTTCAACCTATGTGTTTCTCTTTCAATAGCTCCGTATTTCTTCATGAATATCTCCGACTCTCATGAATATATAACTCTCACTTTTTCTTTTACTGTGCTATGCTGTTCCTCTGGTGGGGGATGTGATAAAACACCTTAATCTAACGTCTACCAATTAGAACATTTTTGGCTTAGTTGCATTAAGTACATTATGTCACTGATTGATATCTGGTATCAATCTAGGTCTGCTTTGGTGATTATCTGTTTTCTTTGGGGCAGATGAGATGTCTTTGATTTTATTCAATGAGTTTAGCAATAAATTCCATCCTCATCCTCACCTCCATTTAATCATCTCAGGATTCAAGGAAAGAAAGTTGTTGCCCTAAGTCTTATCTCTGTGTTCTATAAAACCATTAGGCTATTAGTATGTTCTCTCTCTCTCTCTCTCTCTCTCTCTCTCTCTCTCTCTCTCTCTCTCTCTTTCTCTCTCTGTGTATGTTTGTGTGTCCCTCTCCCTCCCTCTCTCTTCTCTCTTCTTCTCCCTTTCCTCCCTCTGTCTCCCTTCTCTTTCCCTACCCCTCTTACATCTCTCCTCTTCCCTCTTCTTTCTCTCTTCTCCCTCTCCACTCTACCTCCTTCTTGTCCCTTCCCTCTCTATCCTCCACTTCTTCCCTCTTCCTTCTTCCTTTTCCTCTCTCCTCTTACTTCTCTTTCTCCCCTCCTTCCCTTACCCTCTCTTGTTTTTTCTCTCTCTTTCCTTTCCCTCTCCTCTTTCTCTCCTCTCCACCTCTCTCTTCTCCCTCCACTTCCTCTTCTCTCTTCTCCCTCTTTCTTTCTCTCCCTCTCCTTCCCCTTCCCTCTTTTCCCCTCCCTTTCTCCCTCTTCCCCCTCTCTCTTTCCTTTCTCCCTCCTTCCTCTCTCTTTCCTTTATTCTAGCAGCAATTTTCCCCCTTTTCTTACCTGGTCCCTTTCCTTCTCTCTTTCCATTCTTCCTTTCCTTTATTTTGTATTTTTTGAGCTATGGGCTCACTGTGGAGCCCAGCCCACCCACTCTATAGTTCAGTATGGCTTCACACCCTCAGCAGTCCTCCTTCTGTACAGCCTCCTACAGCCTGGTGCGCTCTGAGAGCACAACCGTGAGTCACTATGCCCAGCTATGTCTCCACTTCCTGTTCTTTCTTGGAACCTTTATTTTTAAAGTGAATATTAGGCAGGCACACACCTGTAATCCTAGTACTTAGGAGGCATAGGCTGTAGGATCGCCACAAACTTGAAAGGTACCTCGTCTGTTTATACACAGTTCTAGTCAGTCAGGGCTACACAGCGAGACCATTTCCCAACAATAATTCCTGAATATGTCAGCTTCTTCTCTTAACATAGTTTTTATGCTTAACATTTCTTTATCAACTTATATTGATTGCATTATCAGAGAATCTCAGCTCATTCTTTTAACTAATTCTCCTTCAGTTGTATTTTGCTTTCTGTTCAACCTATGTATTGAAATTTCTCTTTCAAGAGCACCTATTTTTTCTTGAAGATCTCTGACTCTCATGAATGAATATATAACTCTCCTTTTTCTACTGTGCCATGCTGTTCCTTTTTCGTGGGCTATGCTTTCAGCAATGATGTGATTTTTTTTTATTGTGATAAAACATCTTAACCTCAAACCTTTCAATTTGACCACTTTTGGCTTAGTTACATTAAGACACATGTTGGGTTATGCATCTGCTGTCACCATACATCTCCAGAGTTTTTGATCTTCCAAAACTGAAACTCTGTCCGTATGTCCCCTGTCTCTAAAGGCTATTTCACTCTCTGATCTTGACTACTCTGGGTCCCTGTACAGGTAGAGTCAGACACCTGTCCTTTAATATCTAGCTCATTTCACTTAGCACAATACCATCAAGATTCAGTCATGTTATGTTATACTAGAGTTAGAAATACTGTACCGTATACTACGTTTATATCCACTCACCCATTGATGGGCAAAGGATACACAGTGGGTCCTTTCTACCTTTGACTATTATACATACTTTTATGAACAATGATATACAAGTATCTCTTTGGGGTTCCTTCACTTGTTTCAGGTACATGTGTTTACTGAGGCTTTTGGCGATTCTTGGGTGTGGCTAGCCTGTGAGAACACAGTGTGCGTATGGGCTGTGGGTCTCCCATCTGAACAACCTAGCGTCATCGGCTCTACAAGTCATGTTCAGTGTGGTCCAAGCTTGGCCCAAGATCATCCCTGTTAACAGCTTGGCCTCAATTTGTCCCATTGTGGCTTGGCGTGGCTTCTTGCCTCGCTACCTTCCCAGAGACATTGCTCAGGTTTGAGTCCATGTTTCTTGTTTTCAAGGATGCCTGTGTACTACCTTAAATGACATCTTAATAGTTCCTGTGGCTTACCTTGGGGAATAGAGATTTATCATATGTTTAATCTGCCAACTGAAAACAGCAACATATGGAAGATGTAGTCATAAATAATCTGAGACCTGTAAGCCTTTGACAAATCCAGAAATCTTAAGTCCTGCTATTCCTTTCTGTGCTTTGAGGAAGACCCATTTCCCAGAAATCTCTTGCTTTCAACATGTACTCCCCACCCAACACTTCAGAGACTCCCCGCCCCCTTACCTGCTGTGCTAAGGCCAGTGTACTCAGGGGACGGGTTGCTGACAGGGGAAGAAGGAGGTGGCACCTCCACAGATGTGGCAGACTTTGCTGGTGAAAATGATGGGCCTGGTGAAGGGGTTGGTGGGGTAGCCTCTGTCAAGATAATCTCTTCCTGGGCTTCTGCTACAATCAGAGAAAAGGTATATTCTTAGATCTCAAAGTCAAGGCCGCTGGCCTTTGAAGAACAAAAATAAAAAAGAAACCGGATTTCTAATCTGTGTCCTCTTGGTCAGTCCTTGCCTAAAACTCTTCGATGGTTTCCATGCACCCAAGTGCCCACTCTAAAGAGGAAGAGACTGTTGATTTCTCAGCATCTGACCCGCCCAGCACAGCTAAATTCTTGGTTGTGTGGACTTAAGGAAACAGAGGCAAGTTCTATCTGTCATACTGCTAAGCCCTGAGACTCCTATAAAGCTCCACTCACCAGTGCTTCCTTCTCCTTTCATGGCTCGCATGAGCTCGTTGGCCCGCTCCTGACAGTGCAGAGATTCTAGCAAGTAGAGCACATAGTCGTCGAACATCAGGTGAATTAGGTGAAAAGACCCTGGTGTGGAGAGAGCAGACAGGAAGTTAGTCATGCTGCGTCGTGCCACCCTCCACTTGGCCAACGGCATGCTGCTGTGTCCCCAACCAATGCTCAGTTATCCATGCCCCTCCCTCGTGGAATCTTCACCTTTGCCGTACTCCCAGCCAAGCCCATTAGTTCCTCTCCATTCATATGCCATCATGAAAAAAAAAAAAGTGCACATGAACCACTTGCAAATGCGCTTGAGTGGCCAGGCTCCAGCAGCCCCAGCCTGACCTGGGCACTCCTCCTCTGCCCAGCTCAGCACAATGGCACTCATTTCCATCCTTTCTGGAGCACATCCTATAAACACATCCATGGCCGCAACGTGCCCTTTAGTTCATGGGTGTGTACCAATGTACCTGGCATAATCCCAGAAGCAGAATTGAAATAGTGAATCTACAGTCACAGACTCATTGCCATAAATGTCTGTGAGACACAAGGGAGATTTTTAGAAAAGGTACCAGATGGGAAAGACTTGGGGTTTTCCAAAGAGTACTCTTCCCTTTGAAGTAGATAATCCCTAAGGAGGAGAGTGAGCCTTCATTTTAAAGACTGTCCCGTGTACCAGACTGTGCTCAGCATTCTCTGAGGTCTACAGCCATCCAGTACAGATGGCATTGGGATTTCTGTTTCAGCTCCCCCTGCCTAGTTCTCTTACATAAGAAAGACAGAGTTAGATGCACACTGAGTGAGTGCTCTTGGCAACCAGTACATTAGCCCATATTACTGTGTATACGCAGGTTTCTGTGTATAATCTACACCTCAGCCATATGAGGTAAATAGAACTCTGTTACAAAGAGTCACAGAAACACGCAAAGACACACAGTTAAGTGGCAGAACCAGACTTGAACCCATTTACTCAGAACAGAAGCTGCTGTTTAATTATGATGCCATGCAATTGTCTCTAAAAGGGCATCAGTGAAGCTTCCAGTGCAGATTAAGTATACATTAGGTACTTAATAAATGATAACTGTTATCTCAAGAAATACAGTGACTGTGATTCATTCTGTTACAGTAAAAAAAAAAAGTCAAAAGATAACATCAAATACTTGAAGCATTCATAAATTATTTGCTAGGATGTTGGTCTAAGTCAACATGGATGGAATGGAACATCTATGAACTAATGAATTAGAACAGAAAACCCTGGGTGATAAAAAAAAAAAAAAAAAAAAAAAAAAAAAAAAGGAGGGGGCTTGCCTAGCAGT
This sequence comes from Arvicanthis niloticus, assembly GCF_011762505.2. Classification (NCBI taxonomy): domain Eukaryota; kingdom Metazoa; phylum Chordata; class Mammalia; order Rodentia; family Muridae; genus Arvicanthis; species Arvicanthis niloticus. Next base: position 7,376,254 of record NC_133429.1, on the reverse strand, counting down.
GCTTGTCCAGAAAGTCCCCTAGAAACCATCAACGTGCATTCAATAGGTCTCCAATGTCCACTGTTCTTCCATCAGGAGCTTTGTAGAGCTATTGCCCCTGCCTACGATCCTGCTGTGGTCTCTGAGTACTAGAGATGCTTGAAACTTGACTTTACAAGGGCTACAGCATCCTTAAAAGTCCATCATTAGGATCACTGGGCAAGAAGCAGTTCAGTGCCAGGGTGTCATGGCCACAGGGACGGGTAAATACAGAAGAAAGCCTGCAGGGAGGGACTGAGAGAAAGGGGGGGGGGAGGGAAAAGATTCTGTAGCTCCGTAACACAGGGATTTAAGGAGACCCCTCCTGTCTTCTCTTCTGTGCCCAGCAGTGTCAGGGGACAGCAGAGACTCAGAACACAAACATTACAGGAATGAAGGGACGGTCAAGCACAGGCTACTACGCTACCTACTGTACGTACTGGACTAAGCTATTCCACCTTCCAACCGCACTGTGACAGCTCTATCCTTTTCAGCTAGTGTGTGTGTGTGTGTGTGTGTGTGTGTGTGTGTGTGTGTGTGTGTAGGGGGGTGAAACTTAGGAAGTATGCACCACTTGCTCAGACCAGAGTTAGTGATCAGCAAAAGCCATTATGATAAAAAGTACTGGAGACAATATGGTAACCTACTCAACTGTATTTGAATCTAGAGTCTAGAATTTTCTGTATAGAATCTAGAATTTGTATAGAAATCTGTATAGAATCTAGAATTTTCTTAAGTCTGGCCTAACTTTCCTAATGTATAGAAGATGAAAGCATTCTAGTATGAACATTAGTATACTTACCACATAGTTTTATGATATGCATAACATTTTCTGTATTTAAATCAGATGTTTTCTGATTGAAGGGAAAGAGTAAGTCCTTCTTTCCTTCCTTTCTGCAATTTCCCTGACTCTTTATGTCTGTCCCTTCGAATGATCACTAATCTTGAATATGTTATTGTTCATGGGTGTTTTATACTGTTACTGTACACTTACTTCTGTAGAGAACACACAGATAGTTTTCTAGTGTGATGTAAATGATACAAATACTCGACATGACATTCCACAACCTGCTCCTGACACTTTTCTATGTGTAGGTCCACGGACTTGATGCTGACTGCTGATGCCGCAGCTGAACGGCCTCAGTTTATCTGTTCTCCTGCTGCTGAAAGCTAGGTTGTTGACACGTTTCCACGCTTGAAAACCACCTACAATGAACATTTTTTTTTGTCTGTGCTCCTAGTATCCAGGTCTAGAAATCCAACCAGCAAATCCCAAGAACACCTGCCCATCCAGTCTTAACAGACAGTGCCAAATTGCCCACCAGCATGGTTTAGCCTTTCACCAGTACAGTGTAAGGCGGAGGGTAAAAAGGATGTGAACTTTGCAGTAGCCTAATTACCACAGACATACTTCTTCTCATGTGCTTATTGTTCGTTACAATTTCCTTTTCTGTAAAGTGCTGTTTGTATTTGTTTCTTATTTTTTAATATATACTGGAATATTTGCTTTAAGAAATAATTATCTAAAGACCAAGGAGATATCTTAATGGTTAAGGGCCCTTGTACCAAGCTTGACACCTTGAGTTCTTTCCTTGGGACCACATGGTAGAAAGAGGGAACCAACTCCCACAGGTTGTCCTCTGATGGATGTGCGCCCCCCCCCCCATGGATAGATGGATGGATGGATGATAGATGGATGGATGGATAGATAGTTAAGACAGACAGACATATAGATCTCTTAGTTAGACCATGCTTCACTGTATTCTGGATTTTAATCATTTGATAGATACACCCATTGCAAAATATCCCTCTGCCATCCTTGTCCCTTTTAGAGATGCTTTCGCTTTGCTTATGAGACTTGTTGAGCACAAGTTTAAAACCCCAATGTATGTCATTCCTAGAATGGCTGCAGCTCCATGAACTGAGCCTTGAACATGGTGAGAAAACTAAGTCTCAAGTGACAGACGGAGAACTGGTGGCATGAGCAGTTATTATTTATAAATCTGAAATTCCCAAGAGATCAGGTGATCACAGAGAGGGGCTTAGCCTTGGGGAGCAGGCTGGTGGATGGGCTGGAGCCACCATTATGAATTATCCTGTGGCCATCCAAGAGTACAGAGTGGCTCTGACAACATTCACTCCATCTGTGGCAGGACTAGAGGTACTTTCACTCAGGGCAGTTTAAAACACAAGTATCAGGGTCACTTCCCCAAATTTCCATGTGGATAATTTATAGTATCTAATAAACACCCAGCAGAGGAAGCCTGGCCCCACCTCACACTGCGCCTTCTTTCACATTTTTTTCAAGATCCGTGATAATATATACATATATAATTTTATATATATATATATATATATATATATATATATATATATATATTTAAATGTCAACATTGGCAGTATTTTCCTTCATTCTTTCTTCTTTGTGTGTGTGTTTGTGTTTTTGATTTTTAATAAACAATTTCCTAGTTCAAGATCATAAAGTGATCATTTTCTATTTTTTTAGAAGAAGTTTTAAGATCTATTTTTGTCATCATTATTGTTTTTCATGTAGATGTTTTCTTTTTTGGAAGGTGGGGCATCTAATCTCATCTTAGTCACCCTAAAATTCTTGTCATAGAAAATCCACCATTCTGAGTCCCTCTCCTGTCTCATCAGAAGTCCCCCATACTCTTATCTTGAAGATCCAGAAGTATGGATCTGTGACTGAAGACCGGCTTCCCTTCCTGCCAGGCTGTCTCTGCTGTCTCTGGGCTTCAAGTTGAATGCCACCCTGTCTCACTTTGCAATCAGCCAAGTCTGTCCCTATGCCTGCTCACCCTTCCCGTCACCACATCTTCATTCTCCTAACCCTTCAGGTCTCCTTAGGAATTCAAGGATCAGGTTGTTACATTAAAAGAAATTGAAGATGTGAGCTGGAAGTCCATTGAATTTATACATCGAAGAGAATTAACATCTTTTTGAGAAGGTTGAATCTTTCTAAACAGGAGCCATATTTTTTTTATTTGAAGGGCTTCTTCCCCTTTGTCTGTTTCTTTGAGACAGGGTCTCATCATGTGGCTCTGGCTGGCTTTGAGCTCACTGTGCATCACAAGCTGGACTCGAGCCTGCAGTGGTCCCCGGTCTCAGCCTTTGGAGTGCTGACACAACAGGGATGTGTGAGCCACCAGTCCTGGCCATAAAGCCTTGCAGATCTTAACACTTGTACTTCAGAATTATTTTAAGGTCCTTTTTAGACTCACTTTTTACTGTGAATAATGCTATTTTTAAATAATAGTTTAATGTTGTGCTATGTATATTAATTATTTTATAAAAATGGATGTAACTTAATTCCCAAGGCTATAGTAGCTTATAGACTCTTTTGTTAAAGAAAGTTTTGTTGTGTTTATTTATTATGTGTATGCACATGTAGTGTGTGTGTGTGTGTGTGTGTGTGTGTGTGTGTGTGTGTTAACATGTGGAGGTCAGAGTACAAGGTATGAGACCCACTTCTCACCTTTGGTGGGTCTTGAGAATTGACCTCAGCTGGTCAGGTTGGCAGCAAGCCCTCTACCCACTGAACCATCTTGTCAGCCCCTGGACTCTTCTCTTTGTCAATCATAGTATCTCTAAATAGATGATTTTGTGGTTTTCTTCTAATCCATACATTTCCTTTTCTTATTGATTTGGTAGACCTCTAGTACATGTTTATTAGAGAGTATGAGACGTTATTCTTGACTTTCTGTGCCTTAAATGGAAAAACTTAAGATATATCACCATCCAGTGAACTGTTTGTTGTAGAGATTTTAAAACACTCTTTAATAGCCTCTTTGAGTTCTACTTTACAAGTTTCTCAAAGTCATACATGGAAAGTGACTGCAAAGAAATGTTTTCCTTTCTCTATAAACTATAGAGATGACCACCTGACATTTCTATTTAGCCTACGGATATGGGATGCTGCTGCTTTGAATTATACTTGAGATTTTGGTAGATTCCTCTCTCTCTCTCTCTCTCTCTCTCTCTGTGTGTGTGTGTGTGTGTGTGTGTGTGTGTGTATGAGTGAGTGGGTGTGAAGGCACACATGTACCACTGTGCACATGTGGAGGTCAGAGGAGAACTTCTAGAAGTCAGTCTGTCTAGTCTGTAGGTCCCAAAGGTCAAGCTCAGATAGTTAGATCTGGCAGCAAGCACCTTTACCCACTCACTGAGACATTACACCCACCATTACCCGTGATTTTAAAAAGAAAAGGCTGGACCTGGTGGCATACACTTTTAATCCCAGCACTCACAGGGCAGAGGCAGGTGGATTTCTGTGAGTTTGATGCCAGCCTGGTCTAACTGGTGAATTTCTGGCCATCTAGGGCGACACAGAGAGAGACTGTCCCAGACAGTACAGCCTGGATGAACTAGGTTTTCTCGGGTTCTCGTCTGTTGGAAACAATGTAGTTGATTCACAGTGGTTTATTTCTCCTGCTGTTCTTACCAGGTTTGAAATTGAGATTAGCTCGTAAAATATATGTTATTGCTTTCTAGTTTTAATTTTTATTCTTCTAAATGGGGTATTTTCATGAATGAAGGATTTTATATGAGTATGTTTGCCTGCTGTGCTCACAGGAATAGAGACTTCCTTGTTTACTCTGATGGTCATTTCTACCGTCTCACTCTGTTTTGAACTTTACCACTTATGTTCTGTGTCTTCACCGCCTCAGTTCTTGCCATATCTTAGAAGTTCATAGTATTGCATTTCCTCTGTAAGTTATAATTATGTCGCCATAGTGACAATCTCTTAATTCATCCTATACATTCACCCTACGTGTTTGCTATAAAAGCACATATAAATACACGTTTCTGACAATCTGAAGTTATTTAGTAGTTCTAGTAGAGACAAAGACCTCTCTACATTTCAATTGCTCCTTGAGCACTAATGTCTCATTTACTCCACAGTCTATATTTCCCCTAGAACTTGGCTTTGTCTTTGTAAAGAACATACATAGAGATTAGTTTGGGGGCCATTAATATGTCTCAGTAGGTAAAGTGCTTGCTGCCAACCCTGAAGACCTGAGTTCAATTCCTAGAACCTAGGAATTGGTGGAAAGAGAGAACTGACTCCCAAGGGTTGCCCTCTAACCTGCACACTTTTGCTGTGGCATGTCCCCCCCATACATACATACGTACATACATACATACATACATACATACGTACGTACATACACACACATACCAAATGTAGAAAGGATTAGCTACTTAAACTTGTTTACATAAATGGTTCATGTCAAACAGGGTCCCCCAATTCATGCATCATTCCTTTGCATTAAAGATTAGGGGAGAGGAGACCTGGAACTCTTGAGCTAACAGAGTGTGAAGGAACTCACTGTGTGCATGAGACCTTCACTCTTGGATGGTCACATACAGACCCGAGTCACCCTAGGTACAATAACAGGAACCTGTCCGGATGATGAAATGGCTGTCACCAGCCTCTTTGCTTTGGGGTAATTTGTTATGTAGCAGTGATAATCAGAAAACGGCTGTTTCTCGGGTGCCAGCCTGTCTGTGGCTTCTATTTTTCTTCTTGCTAAAGTGCATCCCTTTACAGCCTTCACTTTTTGATGTATATTTGTGGATGCCAAGTTCTCTTGGTCTTTATATAACTGAATACACCTTTCTGTCACCCTCACTCTAGTAAGTTGGTGATATTGTTCTCAGCATTTATAAGATGCTGCCCCACTGTTCCTGGAATCTGTTAGTATTTGCAACAGTCTAATGAGTATTCTTTTCTCTCATCACTTTTAATTTTAAAAAAATCTTAATCCAAAAATTTAAAAACATCATTGTGGATAAAATGAAGTTGTCTGGTACTTCGGTGTCATTCATGTGAGTCCAGATGACAGTGGTCAGAATGAGTGGGCTTTATAGTGAGGTTGATGGATCTGGTCTTGAACCAGCTCTGTCTGCCATGCTAGCTCCTTGAGCCTGGGCAAAGAGATCCAATAAGCTCCCTTCCTGCTCTCAGGGAGGGAACCTGTGTCTGTCTGCCTTAAAGAGTTAAAGTAAGACATAAGATCTTACATATTTACTAAATATTTGTTAAAGTAACGATTGCTGGCTACTGTCTGCCTTATTGTATACCTAATTCTAGGGAAGTCCTTATTACATTCCGCCCCAGCTTCCTCACCTGACATACTGGAGGCAGTAATAGGAAAAAATGCTAATATAATGTCTAAAATCTATTAGGCTTTCCATAAATATTATTTTGTAGTTCCCATCGGTATTGAGCTTAGAAAGGCGGGTGGGTCGGGCGGCTAATTGGAAAGAGCACACACTCGAGCTGAGAAGGATGCCCTCTCCCTGGAAAAACTGACTCTCTTAACACACAAGTTCTCCTACTCTCTGGGCATATACCAGGGAAGGAAATTCACGCTCTCAGGCCTTGGAGAGGCCCTGAGCAGCACGAGCAACATCAGGTCCTAATGTTTAGCAGGCTCTGGGCAATGGGGAGCCAGAGCACCTGAGTGTGGAGAAGCAGTTTGGAAGTTCCCATCACAGGCACCAGGTCTGGGAGCCACTCCCTTGGGGCCTCTCAGCCCCAGCCCGGGCCAGGAGGGTGAGCTTTGATGCTGGACAATAAAACAAGCCTGTAGAAAAGCGGCGTGTGGAAGGACGCACAGCCCCGCCCCAACAGCTGTCTCTTCAGATAGTTTTACTCTGTAATACGTCAGAAACTATTGTTACTTTCCAGATGTCCACGACGATGAAATAAATGGGCATTTGGAGAAAGGAAAACTCAGGTGTACCCTGAACAGAAATCAGATCAGTTGACTAAGGAGGAGTGGTTTTTGAGACAGAAGCCTTCATTTGGTCAATAGAACCAGGACCAAAGTTTGTCACTGTTACCTTTGCGAACTTCTTCTGGAGACACTGTTTACAGTAGAAAAATCTGGCTACTCCAGATCCAAAGACAGACTGAGAGAAAAGGAATTACAGAGACAACAGTGAAAAGTAACCAAGGAGAAGAAAGTATCAACTATCCTCCAAATGGTTTGTTCTGAGGAGATAGAGTCTGACAAGGTCCTTTGAGATATTTCCCAAGATCACTGTAGCGGCCAGCCTGCCAAGCCGGCACACTAGTCACCATGCTGAGGACCGTGCAGGAGTTATAAGATACATAGAGCTGGCCCCTGCAGCTGGGGGAGGGGGCCAGGGAACAGAGGGCTCTTTTTCCTAATTAGCTGTTTTCATACAGCGAACGCATGACCCAAACACAGCCACCAACTGGGTCTTTGACACATACAGGCAGAAAGGGGGAGCTGGGCTTTTGTCTGCCGCACATTCTTTCAACTTGCCTGTCGCCCCAAGCTGCAAAACTCAACAATGAGTCCGATGAGCTGGACCGTTTCAGAGCCTGCTGAATGGACTCAGAGGCAGGCATTGTCTTAGCCCACTCAAGGCTGGAAAATACCGTAAGAGTGAAATCAGGTTAACATATCTCTCCTTACCGTGTGTGTATATGTATCATATATATACATTCTCTCTATATAACTGTATATGTATGTATATAACTGAATATGCCTTTTTGTTGCCCTTGCTCTGACTAAGTTGGCAGTATTTGTCCTCGGCACTGATAAGATGCTAGTCCACTGTTCTATTAGTCCATCTGTTAGTATTAGCGTTTGTCCAATGAGCAGTCTTTTCTCTCATCTCTTTACATTTAAAAAAATCTTAATCCAAAAATTTAAAAGCACCATTGTGGATAAAATAAAGTTGTTTGGCTTGTTTGCGCTATTCCTCTAAGTCTGGGTGACTGTGATCAAAATTTTATACATATTCATGTACACATATATGTATATTTGCCATTTACCTGAGTTTCCAGTATATTGCAAAACAGTGTGATTAGAGAGGAAATAAACCCACCCAAACCATTCTAAAGAGTCATACATTTCAGGAAGAAATTCAAAGGTATTGATAAATCACAATTCTTTTGTCCAGGCTTCATTTTTACATTGACCATTAACTCAGCCAAAACAAATGATATGCAAATTAAAACAACAGCAGCAGCAGCAACAAGAAAACCCCCTGCCTCTCCTGCATGATGGGAGTGGTCAGCAATATCCTGATTCTACAGATCAACAAATGGAGAATAAGGGATAAGGAAGGAGGATGGCTCTCTTGGTGTGCATGCACATGCGTGTGCTTGTGTGGAAAAGGGTCCAGCCTTTGGTTTGGAAGCAATGAAAAGAAAAATCTCAAGATACCACTCAGCCATATACCTAAGCAGAAGCAGTCACACACAAGAAGGCAGTTACACACAGTGACCTTTCCAGAGCTGTGGGTAACATGTGCTAACATTAACCACCAGAGACTGCAAGTCATCAAAATGCCACATCTGATGGCACTGTCCAGGCAGCAGTGACCAGAGCATTTTTATACTCCGCTCAAAGAGAGTTTCTATCTGTAGCTGAAGCATGGCGAGGCTCAGAGAATCCCAGAAGAAATTGGCTCTCTCAGGGTGTCAACGCCTTTCCTAGAGAACACACCTGCGTCTGCCGCGGTGGCACCTCAATGTATGACACAGCTGGGACAGTGGCACTCACTGTATGACACGGCTGGGACAGTGGCACTCACTGTATGACATGGCTGGGACAGTGGCACTCACTGTATGACACGGCTGGGACAGTGGCACTCACTGTATGACGCGGCTGGGACAGTGGCACTCACTGTATGACACAGCTGGGAAACGGTGTCAGGTCCATAAAACGGTAGATGGAAATATGTCAAATTAAAACCCTGGAGGAAGCTGAGGGTTGATTGGCTTAATCTGAAATTATGAGCATGCCTATACTTGCAGAAGAAGACGGCATGGGAGTAGTTACCCAGAAACTTTACCAACAGCCCCTGTAGAGACACCAGGAGAATAGAGGCCAGTGTTTTTAGAATTCTGAATATCCAGATAATGTCTTTCCAGGTTCTGCCTCCCTTGGCATGGGCAATGTGGATGAGCAGACATACTGCCTTTCTGCTGAAAAGCAGGCAGTTGTGTCCTACAGGTAGCATGCTATCTTCACCGAGTTGGGGACCAGGTTTCTGCCTGTAGAGACAGGACCTGGAGGTGGGTCTCAAGCATCATCCCAGTGGAGAGTAGTGAGTGAGGACTTGAACCCAAGAAAAGAAAGAAAAGAAGGGGCGAGAGTACAAAAGCCCTCTTCTAGAGGGTAGGCCAGAGTGCATTGCTGAAGAAACATTAATCACAACATCAAAAGTCAATCTTTAACAAAAAGCAGTAGAACATAAGCCTGAGGGGTCAGTCCCACTGTTTGCAAAGGCTTAAACTCTAAGGCCATCTGGGCCCAGTCTCAGATCAACCACAGCTATGGAGTTCTGCAGATTGACCCCATGGAATGGCAGACACTGGGGACATCTGATGAAGAGTGCTTAGCCACTGCCACCCACATGTCCTTAAGTGTTGGCAGGTCTCTCTGTCAGCAGACCTCATCCTCACAGGGCTGCTTCACTACTTCACCTTTAGCATTCAGTCAGTGCCCCCTCACTGTCTGAAAAGCCAAACAGTGGAGTGCTCCAACCCCAACACACGCCTTCATGATGTCCTTGTGGTCTCAGAGACAGCCAGTGAGGCTGGGTGAGACTCCACAGAGCTGGACTCAGTATGCAGAGTCCAGAAAAGTGTTTGGATATTGTGGTGTGTGTGTGTGTGTGTGTGTGTGTGTGTGTGTGTGTGTGGTGTGGGGGTATGATGTGTGTATGTGGTGTGTGGTGTATATGTGTGTGCACGTGCGTGTGTACACATGTTCTAGCATGTGTGGCACTGGGAGTGTCTTACCGAAGCTGGGAGCACTGTGCAAGGTCATATCCCGGATCACCCTCGTACCAAAGCAAGACCACATCAACAGGAACTGTTGGGCTACTTTCTTCAGGGACCCTTGTCTCTTGGCAGCCACCTACAAACAAGTGAACAGCTTTAGTACTTAAGTCCTTTGTCCACTACTGGCTCTGAAAAAATGAGGGAAGGCCTGCACACTTTCAAAGCCTGTGAAGCTGTGATTTTTAAAAAAAAAAAAAAAAAAATCTTTTCAGTTTTAGCAGAATAAACACGTTAATAAAATGTGATCCCGAGACGCTATGTACACTAATGGGGGACACAGACCTGGATGAATCAGGAATAGAAGACTCAGAATCTTGTCTCTGTGCCCTCCACCTCCCAGGACTGGGACAAGGTCTCCCCCTTGGAACCCCAGGACTCCATGGATGGTGAGGAGTATTAGCTAGCTCACTCTGGGATTCTATGCTAGTTAGGTGTCCTAGAGACAGCCAACCATCTGCAGAAGCCATGGCTGCCCCTTCTGTTCTGCCCTACCAACCTTCACAACGCATCTGTCTACCATCGTATCCAGCCATTCTATGTAAGACTCGATGGGGGACTGTTCCTCCAGCAGGTGGTCAAACTCCTGGTACACTGTAAATGAAGCAGAGACAGACACACTCAAGTTGTAGTTCCACAGAGGTGTATTCCTAAAGGCACAGAAGACTGGACTGTGCGACTCTTCGTGACCCAGATGAGATAAGATCCTTCCAACCCTCCCCCTGCCTCTTGCCAGCAGACATGTCACCCCTCCTCATCACATGTCTCAGCACGTCACTGTCTTTATCCTGCCTTTACCACATCATTAATAGCACTGGCTAAGAGCTCAATACGTGTCAAGTCTCCTCGCTGGTTCTCCTCTCGTTGCTGGTCATCATTGTTTGGTGCATTATCTGTGTTATGGCTGTTATTCTGGAAAGCCTTGCTCAACCCTTAGGCCCAGGGCATTACTATCTCTTGTTCTCTGCCCAGGGATGGTGCATATACAGTGATCTCAATGTTTCTGCACCACAACTAAATTGGGTAGGTAGCTTGACCAGCCTCTCTGTGATAGGCATGTGTACTTACTGCATACTAATCAAATGAAGCCTCCTGTTGCTCTCTCTACCCTGTCTTCAGCTTCAGGTTAGGAGACTAAGTGTGGAAGTGCTGAGAAATCAGGGAAGCACCATGGGAAACAGGTGCCTGGCTGGGGACACTCTCACTGGGGACATCTCTTTCACTGCATATTTCCAGTGTGGTTTTTAAAGTGGAACCAAGTAAATGCAGCCACAGTTCAAGATCTCTGTATGTCTTTTTTCTCCATGAGTCCCAAGTGAGACAGCCAGCCAGTGTGCTCTACTTTGCTTGGTTGATGAATTCTCAAAGGAGCCAAACAGTCCTGATGCTTAGGATGAAGGTGGGCTTTAAAAGTGCATTGATCTTTCTCCGATTGTAGATGCAGGGTTTGGTGGCTAGTATTGTCAATTTGACAGAATCTAGAGTCGCCTGGAAGATTAGCCTCTGGGGCTGCCTCCGGGGATTATTTATTTAGATTAGGTTATCTTTGGTGGGAAGACCTATCTTAACTGGGGGGCAAAGGGGTACCATTTTGTGGGCTGGGTTCCTGAACTGAGCAAAGAGGAGAAAGCAGACTGAGCACAAGAATTCATCACTGTCTGCTTCCTGACCCTGGGAATAGCCACCTCAAGCTCCTGCTGCCACGCCTACCCTGCCATGATAGAGTGCAGCCTTGAACTGTGAGCCAAATAAATCCTTTCTCTTTTGTTGGTTTTGTTAGGTTTTACCACAGGGATGAGAAAAGTCACTGATACAAGGCGTGATGCCTTAATGAGACTGATCAAACTACTCAAAGCCAGTAAGCAAGTGAGTTACATGGCAGAGCCTTGAACCGGGTTTTGGATGCGACTTTGGGGTTCTTACTCTGTGTCTGGACTACTGTGCTTTAGTCACTGAGGGCGACAATAATGATTATACAAGTAAAAGGACCAGGGGGAAAAATCCAAAACCAAAAGCCAACTAACACCACCAACAACCCCTCCCCCCCCCCCCCCCCCCAGCAACAGCTAACTTCCTTGTGCACTTGCTAAGGAACAGCACTCTCTTCGGTGACTTACATGGTGCACTAACTTAACCTTGAGACTGACTCTCAAGTGTCGATGTCATGGGGGCTGTGCCGTGCTCCCTGTCCGACCCCATCACTTAGGACTGACTGATATGGAAAAGACAGATGTTCAGCTGATTATTGAGTGAGCAAATGGACAAGCCAAGTAAGAATTCTCATTTTTTCCCATCTGCAAATAAAAAACTGAGGCATTTCAAGATGAGGAACTGCCCAAATGTTTCACAGTGAGTGAACAGCAGTAAGATTCCAAACAGCTCTACTCAAGCATCTGCCTCCTAGCCACCTTCGGGAGCACTCCCCTGCCTCTAGGAGCACTCTCCTACCTTCAGGAGCACTCCCCTGTGTACTGACCATGTGATGCTTAGTTTCCTTTAATCTTAATCTCTTTGCATTGTCCTCATTTTATAGAATTAAACACCATGGTTACCACACACTGGAGCCAGCATTTAAGCAAGGTCTTTTGGGCAAACTCAGCCCCATCCTCTTAAGGCTTCTCTAAATACTCGTCCTGTCAGTGTGCTCAAACACCAATATGTTTAAAAGCTAAAGTGAGCCAAGCAACCGCCTCTGGCTCTACACCATAAATGGAAAGGTGACCCTGACAGCAAGAGTTTGCAGATTTGTCCACTGGTGGTGATGAAGGTGAAGAGTGGCATGGGGGTGTCCTGACCCCTGCTCAGACTGACTTCTGGGCCCGTTTATTGTGGTTTGGGGAGGCAGAGGTATGACACCTATGTACTGGGACGTCGCCTCCAGGCTTGGCACCCTTCCTCAGACTCCCCCCACCACTGTCATGTCTTTGGCAAGACACAGTGCTGTTGGGAATCAGCTTCTGACTCTCCATGAGCTCTGAGCTCTACAGCCAGAGGTCAGCGTCTACCTCAGTCATGAGCTCTGAGCTCCACGGCCAGAGGCCAGCGTCTATCTCAGTCGTTGTCCTGGCTCTTAACAAAGAACATGATCCAGGCTAGACAGACAGTGAGGACCAGCTGGGTTGAACTGAACCATAATGCAATTCCAGTTTCAGATGACAGGATTCTATCCTGCATCTAAGGTAACTTGACAAGAGAACCTGAAGATTCTTCCTCAGAGACACAGTGCTCTGGCACAGGCTGAGTCTGGTCCCTTCAACTCCTGCTGACAGTGGTGTTCCCTAAAGTCTAGTTTACATTTTACTCCCCACAAAAGGTTCTAAGGGGAGAGGGAAGCCAGTGCAAAACTATGAATTATAGCTAAACCTGGGAAATGAGGTCACTGGTGGGCTTCTGCTCCTCAGACACTAGCAGATTCCAGCTCCATGCCTGGGTCACTGGGAGGCCCTGGTGTAGTGACCAGTGGTCTCCTATTGGCTGTCGGATGGATGCTTGGGAACAGGCTTTCTCCTGATTTAGCAGAGGCGGGGTGGGGCGCAGAGCAAGAATCAAGCCTGAAGGCTGGGGAGACGCTCAGTGGGTAAAGGTTGAGGATATGGGTCTGGATCCCTAGAACTCCCATAAAAACAAACAAACAAACAAACAAACAAAACCAGGTTGGGCAGCACGTGGCTGTAGTGTTAGCACTGCTACAGTAAATAGAGGCAGAGACAGGAGACTTCTGGTTAGTCTTCTGTCAGTCTGACACACACACTAGAGTCATCTGAAAGGAGGGAACCTCAATCGAGGAAATGGCTCCATGAGATCTGGCAGTAGGGCGTTTGCTTAATTTGTGATTGATGGGGGAGGACTATGGGACCCTAGAGAAGGCCCATCAACTCTCTGAAGCTGAATTTTCCCAAATGGAAGCAGAGAGCAACACAAGACTGTCCCTCAGGTGGCTGAAAAGCAGAATTAATGATACCACACAAGGTGGGTTTGACACAGCATTTGGCAGAGGGAAGGCAACTTATAAACTGCATTATTACTTAAGTGGGTGTCTCTCTAAGAGTCAACAGCAGACAAGTGGGCTGGGGCAACCACGCAGGAAGAAGGAACAAGAGCCTGAGGTAAGGCCGGGGTCTAAACCCAGGAACTATGCCTCGTGGAAGCTCACAGGTTCAGATAGTTTGGGGCTGCTATTTCCCCTTTAAGGGCCTTAAAAGGAACCATTCACTAAGAGGGACTCTTATAAAACGTTGGTTCATAAACAGCCCAGGCTTAGATCGACTGGCAGAAGACAGGGACCCTCAAGACAATAAGATGGAGGAGCAGACCCTGTAACTCAGGCGACCTGGACTTTTCTGAATCTAACCTTCCTCCTGGTGAGTGTTGGAGTGATGATGTCACTTACCCTACACAGAAGGTGTGGGTGTAGAACCATCTACCCCCTTTCCTAACAGCATACAGTCAGCCCCAGCCTCCCTGAGGGCCCTGCAAAGGTGTACTGACCACACTTCCTGACAGCATGCACCCCTCGGGGGACCAGGATGGCTGGCCAAAGTGAGACATTCCCTGAGCAGTCGGCTGCGCCAAGGCTCAAGGAGGAAGAGGTGTGTCTAAAGGTGATGGCTGGTGGTGTTTTCTGTCTCCTTGTATTGATTCACTTTTGGGAGCAAACATCTCGCCCACATCAGGGCTGGACTGGAACCTTACTTCCGTGTAGGAAGTCTTTGTCCATATGGCCAAGAACACCTGTTCATAGAAGAAACTCATCACCTGTTCATGTCTTCTCACACTTTAATATGCCTGAAAGGGTCACCTGCTGGCGGGCATGCATGTGCGTGTGTGAATGTGTGTGTGCATGCGTGCATGTGTGCGTGTGTGTGTGTGTGTGTGTGTGTGTGCAGGGGAGCAGGGGTGGGTTGACTCGTGATCATGTGACCTTCCACTGAAAAGTAGGCAGCACCTCCAGCTTGCTCTACACCAACACATCCTGAGACAGGCCATAGCTTTCTGTTCCCATTGTCTCTGTCACTGCCTTGAAGGTATGTGTGGCATTCAGGGTCACATGCAAGGGTCCTCTGCATGACATTGTGTGCTGCCCAACTGCATCTGCCTTGTTGACACATGTCCTCTTAGGTCACTTAGCCCTCCTGTCTTGGCTGACCCATTCAACAAAAACAATAAGAAGAATGTGATCCAGGGAAGGGGACAGGGTGGGAACACCACTTGAGTATTTACCAAGATACATTCTTCTTGCCCTTTTTAAAAACAGAAACAGAAGGAGCGCAGCCCCTGGCGGGACACCTTACACTGGATGATGAGTCTGCGGTGCTCATCCCGCGAGTCTTCCATGGTGTACAGAGTCTGCTTGGTGATGCTACTCAGGTCCACATTCCTCCAGTCCTCCAGCATCTGGAACGTGATGTCTGCACTATGGATCACTGTTCGAGATGCCTGAAATCCAATCCAACCAACTTGTCAGCACATAGGCTGTCGGGTTAAAAGCCCTCCTCTGTGTCCCCCACGTACCTTCTGAGTGGGTATGCTTATAGCATTTTGTAAACTATTCTGGAATCCAGTGAAACTCAATTTCAAGAAACAATACCATAGCTCAGAAGATTCAGAGAGGTACTCTTTCTTCCTGAGGCTCGCTCCTCTCCCTGCTTTTTGTCCACCGAGGTGACCTGGGCCAGGCCACACCCTGCTTTTGTTCCCAACCCCTTTTGGTCACGACCCCAACAGTGGGGGATGGAGGCACAGAGATCTGTCAGCTTCCTCGTGTGAGCAGGTAGCAAGGAGTTCTGTGTTTAATAACCCGTGTGCCTGCAGTGGCACAAAGTTGACAGGACCACACTGAGGGACTGCTACACTGAGGTACCACTCTGGCTATCCTGAGCCTAACTGATACCCAGAAACTTCACAATGTATATTTCTTCACACAAATGTTATTATCATGCATTTCGGATTCTTATTCTTTGATTTGATTTTTTTCCTTTTTTTTTTTTTTTTTTCCTGAGACAGGGTTTCTCTGTGTAGTCCTGGCTGTCCTGGAACTCACTCTGTAGACCAGGCTGGCCTCAAACTCAGAAATCCTCCTGCCTCTGCCTCCCAAGTACTGGGATTAAAGGGGTGTGCCACCACTGCCCAGATGATTTTTTTTTATATATGTAATTAGGATAGTGAAACAAATGTGAATACTGTAGAGATGATAGGAGACATAAGGGGTGTGTGTGCATGCTCGTGTGTGCGTGTGTGCGTGTGTGCATGTGTGTGTGTGCATGCATGCATGCATGTGCATGTGTGTGCGTGTGTGCGTGTGTGTGTGTGTGTGTGTGTGCGCACATGCGTGCATGCATGCGTGTGTGCATGTGTGTGTGTGTGTGTGCCTTTTACAACTGTAACTTTCCCAGCAAGCCACTGTTAGTGAACTGAAATCTACAAGCTGGAACAGTGCTAACAATGTAACTGTGTCTGTGATTATTTCTTTTACTCATACATTTTTAAAATGTCTTTAAATAAATTTTTTTGTAAAAACTGAAAACATTTCGGGCATCATCCTTGGTTGCTAAGGCTTGTGAACTTCCAGGTAACCATCACTATATCCAGGTGAAGATAACTCTACCCCAGCCATCTTCTGTTCAAGTACAAGTAAAATCCCACTGAAATAACTGCAAGACCCTCTGAAGGCCAAAGCCACACAGGATGTCTGAGATACTTAGACTGTCTGGCTATTGGAACACATCAGCCTCTAATGTTGGGTAGGTGTGCTGAATTCAAGCACACCTGGGTCACACCTCAGCTTTGCTGTTTGTGGCCTGTGCTTACACCCTGGTCTGATGGTCTGTAAAACAGATATACAGTAGGACCTGCCTCTGATATTCCTCCTGGTATTTCTCATGATGGTTCTAAAGTGTAATGCATAGACTGGAAGCCAGGCTCTATGTAAGTGGTTATAGTTGCCGGGGTTGGCTTGCTCTGCACTGACCAGGCAGACACCACGCCTTGGCGCATTGTATTCCCATAGACTGGAATGAATCGCCACCTTGCCCCAGCATCCTGGCTGTCCTGATGCCCCAGCATCCTGGCTGTCCTGATGCCCCAGCATCCTGGCTGTCCTGATGCCCCAGCATCCTGGCTGTCCTGATGCCCAGCATCCTGGCTGTCCTGATGCTCCAGCCTCAGAGTGACACCCATTTTATCTCTGTTAAATACTTGCTATTCTATACTTTTTCTCTATAACATGCATACGTATTTGATTGACTGGTTGATTGATTGACTCTCTTGTTTTCCTGATGAAGGTAGGTACCACTAAGCATAGTATCTGACTTCCAGCAAGCACTCAAAAGATTTTGCAAACTGAGTAACTGAGATATGAAAGCCAAGTTGCCTGCCTGACTGGTGTATCTGAGAAAGCCTGACTGTATAGAAGAGCCTTTGGCTGGATCTTCTTTAATTTGACTTACTCTGTGTATATGTTTAGGAAAGATCATTGGTTTAGCTCAAGTGTACCACAGTGTTTCGTTCCTAGAATTAATACCAGTCCAGAGTTCCAGCTGGTCCAGAAATGTGGCTGGGAGCTATCCAGTAAGGCTGGAAATGTGATATCTGCTGACTGAATTACATACTCTGCATGTGCAAGGTGGAGTGTGGTTGTGTGTATGCATGTGTGTGTATGCATATGTGTGTGTGTGTGTATAGAAGTATATACGTGAACACACAAACATACTTGTCATACGTGAGAGTAGGTATGGGAGTCAATGTCTATATGTGGATTAAAGTAAAATCCATCCTAGAGTATCTGAGCCCCAGAGAGAAACATCAAAATCACATGTATGTTGCCAGGTAGGTGTAAGCCTCCAAGCAAAAAGAGTGCAAGAGAGCCAGGCTGGCACATAGTCTCTGAAATACAGGACAAGAAGTGCCTCTTGGTTTCCTAATAGTCATGTTCTTCCCTGAGCTCCATCCTTCTGTCAGACTGCCCAGTCCCCAGATCAATGCCCAGGACTTGTCTTTGTCACAGCTGCCCCAATCTAGAAGGGGTTCCCTCTGTTCCCACGCTATCCCGTGTGCCTTCTGTAACAGGTGGAAGAGTGAGGATTCAAAAGGGGCGTCTTCCTGGAACCACTCTCAATTAGAACCCCTCCCTCCCACTGAACATGGTATATAACCAGGATTTCCCTGAGAGCCAGAGGGCACTTTATAGGAGTGGTTGCCAATCTGAACATGTAAAGGCAGTTGAAATGAATAAGTGAGGCAGATCAACTCCGACAGAGAATTGGGAACGAGAAGGAAGGCCATCATGCTGAATGCTGACTACCGCCCAGGTTGCATGATGCTCTGGGCAAACTGTGGCTTCTCGAAGGGTTCTTACTTGTAATTAGGGTGTTCAGGTGCCTAAGTGGGATCATTGGCATCTACAGAGGAGAGGCCAAGGGTGTTGTATCTCTAAGTGTCAACAGTAGTTGACAAACCCAGTAATTTATTTCAAGAAAACACAAACTTGGGGACCCAGATCATGTCTGAAAGGTTCAGGGTCAATTGGTGTTAGAAATGATTGTGTAAATAGTTACAACTTTAGCCTCAGGCTGAGGTTTTTACTTTCTTATGTATAGAAACTGAACACAATGCAGAGAGAGCCCTGATATGCAACTGGATTAACGCCACAGGAAGTTATCCTTATGGATGTAGGTCCTGTCCTACCTGGCACAGATGGTTCAGCGATGTTTGCCTTCTCAGGATTTGGGAAAACCTCCTTGATACTGCAACAAAAAAACAGGAAGCTAGCAACTTTGGCATGCTGGGTATTCCAACCTCAGATTTCCCCAGGAGCATGCTGGGTATTTCAACCTCAGATTTCCCCAGGAGCAGATTTCAAAGAGTACTTCCCATTTTCTAACTCTTGTCAGTCTTTCTGTTTTTAGGGACTTACTGCCTCACTCCTGCTCCTGCCACTTGTCCTGTTTTGGCCCCATCAGCCGTTTCCTAATGATGCTATTTGTGGTACAGATTTCAGAGTCATGCACAAGCCACACTCACAGGTGTGAGAAATGGTGGCGCCAATCAACCGTGAGTAAAAGCAATTATTCACTTGTCTTTCATTTTGCTAATTGCAAGTTCAACCACCGCTTCCCAGATAATCACAGGACTCAAACGAAAGCTTTGAAGAAGCCCCTTTAAAACTTAAGTGTGTCCCGTCGGAACCGTGACCGACCTCAGTGCTGTGTGGCCGGGGTGCTACCCCTGCAAAGGAGCTTGACATTTACCATATGTCATTTTGCCCAATGGCCTCCCGAACCTGTTTTGATTTAGGAAAGGCTATGTTTGCCTATCTGCTCTAATTGTCTGATTATGTGAAGTAAAGGGAACTTGTATCTTTTTTTTTTTTTTTTAAGACGTGTGCCTGTTCGTGGTCTTTACTCTTCCACTGGGGGTGGGAGGTGTTTGCTTCCACTCTCTTGCACTTTCACCAACCCCCTCAGGCTCCCTGGGAAAGACCACTTCCTCCCAGTGTGCACAGGTGGAGGGCCCAACCCACCTCCTCCTTACCACAGATGTTTAGCCAGTTTCTCTTTCTTTTCGTTTTGTTTTGTTTTGTTTTGTTGGTGTAATTAAAATGAGCACGGGGCATTCTCATTAATTTCTGAACTGGTCATGAAATAGCCAGAAATTTCTTTAGAATTATTCTAATTTGTACCCAGAGCTAGCTTGGTTTATAAAATAGTGTGTGGGGTTGGAGGAATAGGGGAGTGGGGGGGGGGGGTCTGTGTGTGTAAGGGGGGGAGATGAACTTCTAATTTTCCAGGCCGATCAATTGTTAATCCTGCTCCTTAATTACTTTTTCCTTAACTTTGTGATGTGGAATTTAGTGCTGGAGAAAAGAAAAGAACTGAGAGCCATGAAATAAAGCGGGCTTTATCAATAGGTGATGGGCGCTGCGGGCGGCCTCAAAGCAAGTCTGAAAGGGTTTCTTTGCCTGCAGAGAAAGGGTAATTTGATCCTCTGTCTTCCCCAAGGCAGTTGTTTTAGGCAAAGACTCGCGAGCTGTATTCAAACTGGCCTTTAAGAAACATATTTTAAAACCTTGTTTTGCTTAAAAAAATTACCTCATCTTCACTCAGTAGCAACAATGTGTTATACACATGGAGTCTTCACTATGTACAGACCCATCAAGACAGGGAAACAGAACCAGCCTCCTCAGGCTCAGCTAAATGCTGGGGACTACAGGACACTACTTGGCCAAGAAATGATTCATGGCTCCAGCCCTTTTATAAGAAATATTAATTTGGCATTCTAATTAGGCAGAGGATATGTGAGCCTCTTAGGCTAGCTACAGCCTTTTGTGGGCTTCAAGGAAACCTTGGAGCATTGGCTTGAGTTTGGTTTGTGGGTCCAAATCACAGGCTGTGTGGCTGCCTGGTTGACTTTGTTATCAGACTTAAGCCTGGGAGAAAATTCTGTTTCTGCTACTTAGCACCTAAGTGCCAGTCCCTTCTCTGTGCTGCTGGTGACAAACATTTAGGACTAAATGAGTTCACACATGGGAAACAGCCTGATTCCAGGCGCTTTGTGGGCGGAGCGTTATTTTATCAGTGACTTCCGGGTTTTGAAACGTTGCCCTCTCTTTCCTTCTCCTTTCAAGCCCAATGCTTACATTCAAATTTGATGTTTCTCAGGTTTTCCGGGAGGTCATGGAGAGCTACTTTCAGCCACTCGTCCAGCTGCTTGGCAAACTTTCGGATCACCTGAGTTAAGCTACATGGGGGGGGGGGGGGGGCAGAGAGGGGGAGGGAGGGGGAGAGAGAGAGAGAGAGAGAGAGAGAGAGAGAGAGAGAGAGAGAGAGAGAGATTGATTGTCAGAACGTCCTGAGTTTCCAGAGGAATTTATTTCACATAATCCTCCATTGGCTGCCACCAATAAATGCGGTGGTCAGAGCCTCCCAAGAGGCACAAGTGTGCAGCCTGTGCCTTTGAAGATCGATTTGGGAGGGGGACTTATGGGTGCCAGTGCCAATCCATGATGCACAGTGGTTGGTAAAAGCCACTACAACATGGTGGCATGCAGAATCCCATTTTGGGCAAACCTTCTATGAGGGGTGAGGATAGCTGCCCCTGGCCTAAGAAAACTGTTTTGGATTGACGCCATCCCTCATGCCTTCCTCCAGTCTCATGACGATTCCCAGCCTGGAAGAGCGTGTGCAGCATTTGGGGATGCTTGCCCACTCAGCCTAGCAAACTGCTGCCTTCTGTGGGAGCTGAGAAGTAACAGCTCATGGAAAAAAATATATTATTTTGCATTTATTTATTTATTTATTCATTCATTTATTTAAGTGTGTGTGTTCACATTCACATGTGTGTCTGTGTGCACATGTGCGTGCAAAAGCATGTCATAGCACACATGTAGAAGCCAGAGGAAAACTTGAAGGAGTTGGCTCTCTCTTTCTACCATGTGGACCCCCAGGGATGGAACTCATGCTGTCAGAATTGCCTTTGAGAGCCTTTACTGGCTGAGTCTACTTGTTGGCCTAGCAACAGCTTGTTTTAAGTTGGGAAAAAAAAAAAAAAAAAAAAAAAAAAAAAAAAAGCCCCATTATGGATGGACCTTGAAACCAGAGTATATTTTGAGGCTGGAAAATCGAGAGAAGGTCTTAGACCCAAGAAGCAGCCAAGGGGCACTAAGATCCAGTGTGCGATGGGAAACCTTAGACACCATTTTCAGACTCCACATGAAAACCATGTGCTTGTGGCCTCAGATCCACTTTCTTTCTGGGTATTGCCAGACTCAGACCTCTCCCCGTGGTGACTGTCCACACCACCCTGACCCAGGACCAGCCACTTACTCTGCCCTAGCTCACCTGTCCTTCACCTGTCAGACCATGGTCACTGACCTCCACAGCTGTCCCTGACATTCCTCTGCTTTCACCCACTTGTGTCTTTAGTGACCAGTTAGTCCTAGCCCTCTCTACGACCCTCACCCCTCCAGTCCCTGCCCTCCTTCCCATACAGAGGGGATGGCACAAATGACAGCATGGTTGCCATTCCACTTTCTCTGCACAAGCCATGTAGCTTCCCTAGCAGAATCAAGGAGACACCTTCCTCTTGTCCCAAGGCTTAACCCTTCAGCCTTTCCTACTTTTCAGGGACACTGCACGACTGCCCCTTCTCTTGTGAATTCAGCACTTCCTCTGGGTTGGGCCATTCCTCTAGTGCTAAGGCAGTCAAGAATGACTCACTTTTCGAAAAGGAAACTTCTTTTGTTATTTAAAAAGGCAGGTGGGTTTCTAACTCCTCTTCCTGTCCCTAGTCCGCCTCCTGGGCTTATTGCCCTATGGTTGATTATACTTTGGTTTCTTGAGGTAGAGATGTTTTATTTTTGTTGTTGTTGTTTGAGACAGGGAGGATTCCACCATGTAATCCTGGCTAGCCTGGAACTTGCAATGTAGACCAAGCTGGCCTTGAACTCAAAGAGACTCACCTGCGTCTGCCCCCTGAACGCTGGATTAAAGGTGCACGCCACACACAGCCTTCACTGTTTCTCTCTGGGTAGTTACCTTTCACAGCCTCCACCCTTACCGTTCTCTCCTTCCCCAGATCCTTGTGTGGCAGCTATCGTTTTCTTTGTCCTGTGGTTCAAAGTCACCTCCCCAGAGCATCCTTTCCTGACTATCACACCTTAACACTTAACACGCTCTCCAGGACTGCCCTTTGCTGATCCCACTTCCCTCCTTCAGTTTTGATAGTTTATGTGTGTGGATGTTTTACATGCGTGTGTGTCTCTGTACCACACACATGCAATGCCTACAGAGGCTCAGAAGGTGGCACTGGAGTTACTGTGGGTTGTGAGCCAACACGTGGGTGCTAGGAATTGAACCCAGGTCCTGTGGAAGAGCACCCAGGGCTCCTTAACTGCTGAGCCATCTCTCCATCCCACAACCTGATGATTTTAAAATGTAATTCAATACTGCACGACGTTAGCAGTGTAATACATTTGCTTACTTATGTCCTACCCTCCCCTGCCCCCACTCACTAGATGTAGAATTCCAGGAGGGCAGGGGCTTATTTTTTACGACTCTATTTCCCAGGGCAATCAATAAATACCTAATGAAAATGGGGTGTGCGGGGGAAACCTTCAAAAGCGGAGGAGTGAGGGAGACGGCTCTGTGGGCAAAGGGTAAGTGGAATAAACATGAGGACCTGAGTGTGACCTCCAGAGCCCTACATAAAGCTGCATATGGAAGTGCACATCTGTAACTCCAGTGCTTCTAACAGCAAGATGGGAGGTGGAGACAGGAGGACCCCTGGAAGCCTGGGGGAAACACCAGTCCAGCGTCCACAGCACTGAACAACAGGGGACCAGCAGAGGCTGTCCACTGGACTCCATGTATGTGCCGTAACAGACACATATGTGCTGCTCACATATTCATGCTTGTACATACACAGTGTGCGCGTGCGCACGTGCACACACACACACACACACACACACACACACACACACACATAATTAACTAGCTCTTGTTGCCATCACTCGTATGCCTTGACCACCACAGCATCGTTCTGCTCTGTGGCCACTTCTTCAGCTACCCAGCCGCTTGCTTCACTGCCTTCTTTATTCTCATGTGTCCCCGTTCCCTAGGCAGCAAGCTCCATCTAAGCAGCAGAGCCTATGAGGTCATCTTGCTTTCAGGCTCACCCAGCATGGCGGCAGCTGATCCACTGGGACTCTATCCTTCTCTGGGAAAATCCTGGCTTCCCTCAGCATCACTGGGCACTTCCTTTAGCTTCTCCTCAGCCAGAGCTTGATGCTCTCTGCCCGACCATTATAGCTCCAGTTCCAGAGGATTAGAGCCCTTGTTTGAATTCTTCTTCAGACTTCCAGGGGCCGGAGCCTGGTGCACGCCCTTGTGGCATGTAAAATTCAGCTGGCATTCCAATTTCCCACTTCTTGTAAAGGCATCTTTTAGTTTATTTGAATTAATGATAAGCATGTCACATGTAAGACGTAACATCCAATCTCCCCAGCTTTCTCCATTCGGTTGTGAGCCTCTCTCTTGGCATCCTGTGATGGGTTCTCAGGGACATTCCACACTGCTGTGGTTGACTTCTCCCTTGTAGTGTTGTTTATTCTGTTCATCTCTCCGATGTGCTTCCTGCAAGGACTTCAAGCCCGATCCAGTGTGGCCACAGTTTTCTATTTAGTCCAGGAAACTTTGCAAGTGACCCCTATGGTTCATCGACAAGGGGGCTGTCCGTGGCTCAGTGTTCCTCTGTTAGTGTGCAGTTAGATGTGCCATCATAGATTCTCGTCCCCTTTTGGCAAGGGCTGCAGATTTTTTTTACCTCCAAATGACTTCCCAAGTGTATCCAATATGTTCCATTTTCTTCCGCCACCATCTCTCACCTGGGCTCCAACATTAAATCCCCAAACACCTTGCTGCTCACTGTCTACCTCCATCTCAGTGCAGGATGAAGGGACCATTTCCCTCAGACATTCGTGGTGCTGTCTGTGTCTCCCTCAGGTTAGAAGTCCTCATTGCCTTCCTCTGTACTGAGAATGAAACCTCAAATCCTCACCCCAGTCCTCAAGGCATATACAGTCTCTCTCTCTCTGGCCCCACTTTGTTCTGTCTTGGGTGCCCCTGGCCTCTGCCCAGTTAGTCCCTTCCACCCACGACCTTTGTCCTTCAAGTGCTTTGCACCAAGAATATCTCTTTAATTCATGGGCTCAGCTCCTCCTCATGCCTCTCCTCTCAGGCTGGCTGTTACATCTGTAAGAAAACCATCCAAAGTCCCCAAGAAAAGGTGAAAATCTACAGTTACTGCTTTTGGGAGGCTCTGTCATTGTGCTGGTCAGCTTGTTCTGTCCTGACTTATATAGTCACGTGGTTAATGCCATCTTTCACTCCTCTCTACTCTCTGGGGGCAGAGGTCAAGGCTCCGTCTCTTTTGCTTGTCACCTTATCTTCAGCACCTACCAAAGCACCAGGCAGAGTTGGCATTCGAGAAATGTTTTTTCGATGTAATGAATAAATAAATGTCTCTTGATCCTCAGACGGATAGACCCCAGACATCCTTCACAAGGCCCTGCACAGCCTCCACCTCCCTCTCTCCATGATCTCTATTTGCAGTTGCTCGCACACAACCCTGGCTCACTCCATTTCAGCAGCACTGCCCCCTTCATGTTTTTCTAGCACCTTGCCCACTGTGCACATGCGAGTCCCCTTACCTAATATGCTCTTGCCCTAGATAATGGACAACTCCCTCCCTTACTGATCACTTGACTGCAGTATTTCTAAGTCATTGGTCTCTCCCCATCCTGAGATCCCTGTACTGTCTCAACACTCAGTCCTACCATGTGACAGAAAACAAAAATGACTCTGGCTTCTGGGATGAAAGTTAATGACAGGAGATGCTGTAAGGCTGGAACAGGGAGCACTGTTTGGACATTGTAATAAGCCAGGCTTATTACAGAGAGAGGCCCAGGCACAAGCAGGAGCAGGATTGGTGCACTAAAGTCAGATTAGAATGTTCTAGAGGCAGAGCCAGCAGGCATTCCTGAGCAGTGGAGGTGTGTGGCAGAGGAAGGAAGTGTGTCTTCCTGAAGGAAAGTAGAGCTAGGCACCCTGCCTCGCCAGGGGCCTGGTCCACAGAGGTGCCTCCTTAGCCCTGAAGGACGGATGAGCCCCAAGCATTCAGGGTGTCATAAAGGCAGGCCCACACAGCTTGTCATCTACAGACTGGGGCTGAATTCTAAGTGGGACAACTTCTCAGAATCCATGGCTGCTCTCCACAGAGGGCCTGGCTTTAAAGAAGCGCTGGGTGGCTGCCCAGTGGCAGGGAGGGCAGCCTGCCATCCTCCAACCATGCACTGCTGTCTCTGGCATGCAGCCGGAGCTGGGAGCTGGCCTTTGTCTGGAATCAGAAAGAATGCAGCAGCACCGTGGAAGGGACCTCTTGCTTCAGGCAATTGTTTGCTTTTATTAAGCAGGAAAAAAAGTGTGGAGGGATTCAGTCCAGAAAAACGTTCTATTTGGGGTTTAGAGACTTTTAACCCCCCCCCTTTCTGTCTCTCTCTTTCTCTCTCTCTTTCTCTCCCCCTCCCTCTCTCCCTCTCCCTGTCTCCGTCTCACTCTCTCTTTCCTCCTTTTCCCCCTCCCGCTTCTTTGTGTGCCGGTGTATCTGTCTCTGTGTGTGTGTCTCTGTATGTCTCTCTCTGCCTGTAGTGTGTCTGTGTCTCTGTGTATCTCTCTTTGTGTGTCTGTGTGTCTGTCTATCTCTGTGTGTCTCTGTGTGTATGTGTCTGTGTGTGTGCCTGTATGTGTGTCTATGTGTGTGTCTTTGTGTGTGTATCTGTGTGTATGTGTCTGTGTGTTTCTCTGTGTGTCTCTGTGTATGTCTGTGTATGTGTGTCTGTGTGTCTGTGTGTATGTATGTCTGTATGTGTGTATGTGTATGTATGTGTGTATGTGTGTGAATATGTGTGTCTGCATATACTGTGTGGGCACACTCACTGCTGTTGTTGCCTTCATTTCCTTTAAGGGCACTGGGATTACAGAGCAAGCGCCTTGCCCGCTGATCCAGCCCTCCAGCCCTGGGTCTGGAGGTTTTTAGGAGCACTGTGGCTACTTTGATGATGTCCATGAGGAGGCAAGGAGCTACCTACCAACCCTGGCCACATGGCTACGAAATGCTTCTCCAACCCCGGCTATGCCTCTTCCTGCATGTGGTATCTGCTAAGGATCTTCCTGATCTTTCTAAGGTCATGGGGCTCCTCTCCTTTCCATGGCTCCTTCTTCCTTACCTCACTCCCTAGACTGGGAGTGGGGCCCAGGCCACACTTCTGTATGGATGGATCTCACAACTGCAGGTCTCAGCCCTTCCCCTGTGGCTCCTTCCACCCAGAACTTGAACCTTGACATTATTCCCACTCTCAGGTCCCTGAGTCCCCACCAGCCCTGATGTTGTTACAATAACAAGGAAGTGACCATCGCAGGCACCTGCTAATGAGGGAGCAGGCGCTAAACACTTCACACATGCTTTCTGCTTCCATCCTTGCCTCACCCTGGGAAGAAGGTATCCGTATTAGTCCTCCCAGAGAAGTGAGAACTGAAGATCAGAGTTAGGGCATGCAGCCAGAGGCCGGAGCCAACGTTCAAGGTCAGCTCTGCTTGACTCCTGACTGTCCCACAGTCTCATGGTGGGAAGATACCCATGTGGGGCACCTCAGCTTTCTCATACGTCAGCTCCAGGGCCGCTGCCTCTCATTTAGCATCTCTGTCTTGGTCCTTGGTCTTTGGATTTTTTGTTATTCCTTTGCAATATAACACACACATATAGACACATGCATTTGAGAGCATGTGCGTGCACACACACACACATACACACACACACCTTCTTTTACACCTTCTTTCCTTCTTTAGCTATATCAACTGATAACACTGTCAGTAACTTTTGCCACGGTCACCTGGAAGGGGTGAGCAGAACAACTCTGAGGCTGACATACCTTTCTTGTAAATAAATGTGTATGATAGGTGTGCAAGGCAGCTGCCACCTGCTCACTTCAGCCGTGGTTGGAATAAGGAGGAAGACCTGAGCCAGTGAGTAGGAAGTTGAGCCTCAACCTGGCCTGGGTTATGAGTGACAATGTCTGTTTTCAACTCAACCAAGCATGAGGGCCTTGAGTAAGCTGAGGAAAAAGTGAATGTATAAAACTGAAAAAGGTCCGTCAGATGGACCCTGATCTTTGATGTAACTTTGCCCTCTTAGTTTAATGAGAAAGGACTGAATTTGTAAGTCTGAGACCATACTAGCACTAGTCTGTGATTTTTAACAAGTTTCCAAAAGTTTACTGTAAACTTGGTTCAGCAAGCATGATTTGAGACGTGTTTGTTAATTTGTTTGTTTGTTTGAGACAATGTAGCCCTGGCTAGTCTGGATATCTCTATGTAGTCCAGAGTTGGTCTGGAACTCACTGAGTTCCTCCTGCCGTTGTCTCCTGAATGCTGGGATTAGAGGCATGCTCCACCATACCCAATTGTGTTGTAGATATCTAACAGTGTCCTCCAGGGCCAAGCATCATGGCTAGCATGTTATAGCAATGGATCAGCATTAGTTTGGTGAGTGAATGAACGAATGAATGAATGAATATCTGGACTCTGGCTATTTTATTTGACATGAAGGCGGATCATTTCAGCTGTTACGCTCCAGCTGCCACCTCTGTAAAGAGAAACACGTCCCCAACAGGAAGGCAAGGATTAAGAAACTAAGTCTCAAGCAAATGTACAAGTTATACAAGGAAGGCCTAAGGCTAAGACAGAAATATTGGCAGAGAAAAGAAAGGTCCAACAAGCGGATTTCTAAACTAAGTGCACAATATTCCAGAAGAATTTGAATCTAGAGTTACTCTGAAGGTAACCATAGCAACTGCAAAGCCCAAGCCCAGGGAACTCCTGAACAGAAGGAGTCAACTCTTCACATTGACAGCTTAGAAGTGGCCCATGCCCATTTCTAGGCATAAATCCCAATTACCTCAGTGTCTACTGCTCTACACTCAGTCAGAAATGATAACGATGGCAGATGGATGACTCAGTGAGTAAGAGCTTGCCACTCAAACATGATGACCTGAGTTTGAATCCCCAGGACCCATATTAAAGCCATGTGCAGTGACACACACATTCAATCGTAGTACTGGGGATATGACCATAGGAAGAGTCACTAGGGCTTTCCCATGAGCTGGCCTGGCTGAATTGGCAAGTTCTATGTTCAGTGAGAGCCCTTATCTCAAACAATAAGGTGGAGAGTAGTTGAGGAAAATAGCCAACAGTGACCTCTGGCTTGCACATGCATGTATTCACACATAGACTCATACATATACAAAGATTATAAGATTAAAAAAAAAAAAGTCAAGAAAAAGAACCTCTAAAGAGACAAATAGTCAATATAACCAGACAATCAACTGGACCTTAAAATAACTAGAATATGGTTAATCCTGATACAGACCTCATAGGAAAGGTGAACAGTGCACATGAGCAGATGAGAAACTTCAGTGGGATATAAGAATTATTTTATAATGGGAGGCAAGGGGCAAGATGGCTCAGCAGGTAGAGGTGTTTCCTGCAAAAGCCTTGTGACCTGAGTTCAATCTCCAGGCCACATATAAAAACTTGCATTCTCCTCTAGGCCTATGTAGAACACACATGTACATGTAATAATAATAACAATAATAATAATAATAAATATTAAAATTTGAATAATCAAATGGTTCATTAGATATGAAAATAAAATTAAGGTATGGTAACATTGGTTGCCAAGTTAAGAATCCATGAACTTGAGGATATTTTAATAAAAATTAATCAATCCAAACTCAAATATAAAAATGAAAAAAACAAGAAAGACTCCCATATTAAGAGTTGGGATGGGCTGGATAGATGGCTCAGCGGTTAAGAGCACTGACTGCTCTTCCAGAGGTCCTGAGTTCAATTCCCAGCAACCACATGGCGGCTCACAACCCTTTGTAATAGGATTCAATGCCCTCTTCTGCTGTGTTTGAAGATACAGTATACTCACATACATGCAATAAATAAATAAATCTTTAAAAAGGAATTGTGGGACAATGTCATATGGGCTAACATACTCACTATTGAAATTCCAGGAGGAGAAAAAACAAGAAAATAGAGAAGATAGTATCGAGGAGTTTCCCCCGAAAGTAATGAAATTACAGTTGAGCACAGATACAAGAAGCTTCAAAAATTAAGGCAAGATCCAAAACCAGAATTATGATAGGTCATTGTCAAACATTTGAAAACCAAAGACAGAAAGAAACTTGAAGTGGTCAAGTGGATGGTGGTATTTCCATAGAGGCCTAAAGACCCAGAAAGCACAAATACTGTAGCCAAAGACATGTGCATGGATTTTTGAACTGCTGAAAAGAAAATAAAACACAAAAAACCTTGTCAATCTACAGGGTGGGGAGGTAGCCAAAGTGCCTTCTATGCAAGCATGGTGCCTGAGTTTGGATCCTAGCAGCCAAGAAAAAGCAGAGGGACTCACATCTGTTACCCCAGAGCTTGGAATACAGAGATATGGGGATTGCTGGGGCTTACTGGTCAACCAGCCCAGCCATAACAAGTGGGCCCTAAGTTCAGTGAGAGACACTATCCCCAAAACTAAGGAAGTGAATGACTGAAGAAGACGACACTGATGTTGACCAATACCCTCTGTATGCACATACATGGGTGTATGGGTGAAGTTTTTGTTGCTGTGATAAAGCACCATGACTAAGGCAACTTAGATCAAAAAGAATGTATTTGCACTTACAGGGCTGAAAGTTGTCAGTTGTCATGGGGGGTGGGGGGGATGTTACCGCAAGCTGTGGATACAGCAGCTGGGGCAGGATGTTGAGTGTTCACATCCTTTATCATAAGCACAGAGCAGAGGGAGCAAACTGGAAGTGGCAAGAATCTTTAAGGTCTCAGTAAGGCCATCCCATGTGACATACTACTTCCAATAACATCACACCTCCCGAACCTCCACAAATAGCACCAACTGGGACCAAGTGTTCAAATACATGATCCATACCCTCACTCATATGTGTGCAGTACACAGAGAGCACACACAACTTGTCAATACAGCATTGAACCCAGTGAGAAAACGTCTCAGCAGTGAAGGACACACACACACACACACACACACACATACACACACATACACACACACAAACATACACACATACAGAGAGAGAGAGAGAGAGAGAGAGAGAGAGAGAGAGAGAGAACCTGAAAGTAGTCATCATCACAAGACTTGCAACATAAAAAGTGTAAGGAGATTACATAGACAGTATAACTTACCCCATAAAAATCAGCAATCATGAGAATGAGGGTGGATATAAAAGACTGGCTTCCCTATGCTCATCAGTCTATACAACTATTGTCTAAGGAGAAAGAGTTTGTGTGTGTGTGTATGTGTGTGTGCGCATGTGTGTAAATTTTTAACATGTAGAAAAAATGACAACAGCATCAAAAGAGATGACAATTGAATATTGCTGTCATAAGATTTGCATGTGTGCGTGCACGTGTGTGTGCCTTTTTGAGACAGGATCTCTCTATTATGTATCCCTGGCTGTCCTGGCCTTCACTATGTAGACCATGGTGACTCAAACTTACAGAGATCCACCTGCCTCTGTCTCTGGAGTGCTGGGATTAAAGGCATGTACTACCACATCCAGCCGAAATTCTTATACTAATTTAAAACAGGTATATATTAAAGCAACCATTGCTTTAAAAAAAAGATATATAAATAACAAACTAGTTGTGGGGATAGCTAGAATGATAAACCACAGCCCCACACCAGACACATGAAGGCATTTTAGACAGAACCAGTGAGGCTAAGACAACTAGCAAGAGGACAACTGGAATGAACCATGTGGCCTCATTAAATGTAAAAGCCTTGGTGGGGGAAATCAGCAGCGTAGATAAATGAACACTCCAGCCCCCACTCTGTGCTAGACATAAGACCAGCATCTGAGCAGACTGACTGAGAAGTGAGCTGGAAAAGGCAGCATTCTTTAAAATGCTCTAGTACGCATGTTACTGCCAAAGCGAACTGCCAACCAAGAACTGTTACCAGGGACAACAATGACTATGAATAACACAAATGTTATAATTTACATGTGTGCTAATGTGTGCAGGCAGACAGAACATTCCAATTTAAATGTGCTTAATTACACATCTTCACAAATGAGTTTCAAAGTGAAGAAACTGACAAATTTATAATTCAAGTCGGAGATGGGAGTCAGTAAAACAAAAAGAGAGAAAGTCATTAAGGGCAAAGAGAACATGAACTCTGCTGTCAATCAATTTGGCCTAACAGACGTTTACAGGACACGTCACCATGTGGCACCTGAGGACACAGCATTTTTAGTATGTGCAGAACATTCACCAACATGCTCCCTGTTATAGGCTACTAAACAGGCTCAAATAAACATAAAAGATCCGATATCATGCAATCTGACTACAGGGGAATTAAAATACAAGTTAATAGCAGAATAGTATCTTGATAACTCCTCATACTTGAAAGTTAAATATTTCATTTTTAAAATAATCTGTTGATTAAAGAGAAAATCATAGGCAAGTCAAACCCTAGATTATACATTAATACCCAACAAGAAGCCCCCAGAGATGCTACCATAAAAACTATTAGAGTAAGTGACTTTAATAACATCTCGTGACAAAAGATTCACATACGAAACTACGGTCATATTCTCATAAGGTAGTAATGGATGGTTGGAGACTGAAAAAGTACTGAAGAGAATCCACATAAATTAAAAAATATAAACCATGTTTATGGATTAGAATCAATACTAGTAAGATATTATTTTTCAAGCTTTATCTATTAATTCAAGACAATCTTAATCAAAATCCTACAAGACTTTTAAAAGATTCTGCAAATGTTATATGCCACAGCAAAGGAACAAAAAGAACAAGTCAGGTCTCCTATCACTTTTGAGACTATTATAAAAGCAATTATAGCCAAGGCAGTGTGGCGTTGGTGGAGGCCAGCCGTTTAGAGGATGGGGAGATCGTCGAGAGTCTGGGAGTATGTCTACACACATCAGGCCAACTTTCTACAAAGCAACTGGGAAACAACAGAAAAAGTTCAGCCTTACAAACAAGTGGTGTCAGAATACTGGACCATCATCTTTAAAATCCAAAAATAAAAACTTGACCCCTACAATTCACCTCATATTACAAAATTGAATATCAAAAATCAGGTCTAGCGGTGCCTTCCTGGAGTCACAGCTATGTAAGAGGCTGATGCGAGAACAGGAACCTGAGACCAACCTGGGGGCAAGCAGGTAATGCAGTGGTAGAAGACTTGCTTATAATTTCTCCTGGCTCCATGGCTTCAGTCTCCAGTAATGCACACACACACACACATACACACACACACACACACACACACACACACACACACACACACACACCTCTATAAAAATCCAGAGGAGTCTGCCTTGAAAACGGGTTCTTCCAGGTGTCAGTGCAGCATTCACAAACTGTCCGTATGTCAGGAAACAAAAGCAGTGATAGTGGACTCTTGGGATTACCCTAATAACTAATAATAATAGGTAAGCCAGTAGCCTTCTAGGAATCTCTCTTCTACACACATGCTATGTGGCAGAACATATACCCACTCAGAACTGGTAAAGGTGACCTTACTGGGAATAAAGGGCCTTTCTGTCTAGGTGTGATTATGGTTTTTCAGTCGAGAGCACCCTGGGTGAGCCAAGTGGTGTCCCCATGAGACACAAGACAACGATATGGCTCAGAAGATGCTAAGGAGATAGGAGCAGAAATTCCAGCTGCAAGCCAAGGGACAATAGGGACTGCTGGAAACCACTGAGAACCAGCAGGAGGGCCTGGGACAGACAGCCCAGCCACAGGGCCTCTGTAAGGGCACCACCTGCCAGCACTGTAACCTGGCACATCCAGCTTAATTCCAAAAGACACTCAGGAACCTGTGGCCAGGCAAAGAACCCAAAGAGTAGAGGACGCCTTCTCAGGTACCATACTCTAAGCTACCCCCATTTTGTGATAATTTATAACAGCAGCCACAGGAAACTAATATACTCCACCATGTCACCCCTTACAGCACCCCTTGTGGTCAGTTAGACAGGAAATCTCTAGAGAATCACTAAAATTCAATATGGCGGAAGCCTACTCTTTGTTATAAAACATTACAAGCTTGTAGAGAATGCCCCCTGAAACAAATGGCCCTGGAAGTGGGAGGTCTTATTTACAGGAGACAGTTGAAAAAAGGGTGGACACGCAAAGGGAGACCATCGCACACTGGGGTGACCTGGAAGGGCAAGGGAGCAGAGTCTTGTGGAAGACACAGCTGGCCAGTGACAACTTCACATCCTGGGGGCCAGAGAGACCGCCCCTGCCTTCACTATCCTTCCCTCTTCCCAGAGAGAAAGTTCGAGATTGGTACCCTGGAAAAGGGCAGCATGGAGCCTGGTGGAGAAGGCAGAGAAGCTGTTCAGCGCATGCACAAGGTGAAGTGGTTTTGTGTGAGGAAAGGAAGGCACAAATAGTCCACTCAGTGACAGCACTTTAGTAGGAAAGAAAGTCATGTTCTGTGTCCTAGTGACATGTGAACCGCATGCGATGCCCACCATGGAAGTGGTTGTAAACTTTTTGCTGTGTACCATTCTCTACCTTGGGAAGTTCAAATCATTTTCAGAGTGGAAGTATTTTATTTGCATTCACAACTACAGCCTTTAATTTTGAAAAGTCCATTGTTAATGATCTTTACAAAGGCCCTGTTTACTACAGTAATAGTAAAAACAAAACAAAAACCAAGTACTAGCCGGTGCCTGGGCTCCTCCCAAAGAGGGGCCGAGGCCCAGCCAACTCACCTGTCTGGCAATGCCTGCAGCACCGTGGGCATCAGCACCCCGGAGATGGCCTTGTAGAGGATGGAGTCACACACGCCCACGATGTTCACCACCGTGGAGGAGCCTAGCACGGGCAGCATGTGGGGCGGCATCCCTTGCCAAAAGTGCAGAAGGAAACTTTGAACCTGCATTGACCCACAGAGAGAAGAGGGTTCAGATCAAGCCATCCCTGCAGAGCCCTGCTACTCCACAAGCACAGGACAGTATCATCATTTACTTCCCCCCGTGACAGTGGGAGCTGTCTGGACTTGGGATGCTGTGAGGACTTGTGCCCACTGTTGGACACCTGTCTGCCCCTGCAGCATGGTGTTAGGCTTGCTCGCTGTGAGCTGAGTTAAGGAGAGAGGACTGGACAGGCTTTGCTGTTATTGTTTTGTTTGTTTTTTAAAAGGTCAGAACACTAGCACCCATTGTTCTTTCAGCCCCCCGGTGGCTCCTGGGTACTCTGGGAAGGAAGGGGAAAGATGTAGTAGTTACAGATAGAGAGGCAAGAAGTGTCGGCTACCTGCAAAATTCCCTGAATATATGTACCCCAAACCCAGAAAAAGTGCAAGGAACTTCTCACATCCCAAACTCCTGTTTTTACGAAGTGCCTGGTGTCATTATGAAGCTATAGGTGGTGACAGCATCGCAGTAAGCCACAGGGGCACGTGGAACACCTGTGACTGGCCTTTTCCTGTATCCCCAAGACAGAGCAGTGCTCTGCTGGGTACTCAGAATGGAGTCACTGGGAGAAGCAAACGGCTGAGTGTTCCAAGAAGAGAATGCCTTGGTGACCCCACTTCCATGACTTTTAGGATATGGTTTGAAGGTAGAGGGATGAGACAGGGGGAGAGAAACAGAAAACGGTAAGTTTATATACACAGTAACATCCCTAAATTGAGGAGCCCATCGCGAAGCTGGGATCATCCAACCCGGCATTTTTATAGCGAGCTGACTTGAGTCCTGAGTTATGTATCCTGCTTCTTACTCTACAAAATGGGTACTCTCGGGCTCCACACGGGGCCTTTTCCATGTTGTTGATTCCCATAAATCCATACTGAGTCAGCTAGGGAGATGTAACCTGACCCTTTCACCTTAGTGCTGTGGGCCTAGTCTTTCTTCTTTCTTTTCTTTGTTTCTTTGTTCTCTTTTCTTTCTTATCTTCCTTTCTTCCTTACCTTTCTTTTTTATTCCTTCTTTCCTTCCTTCCTTTCTTTCCTTCCTTCCTTTCTTTCCTTCCTTCCTTCCTTGCTTTCTTTTTAGAGCCTACCCCCTGGGAAGCAGAGACCTCAGAGCTCTCCCATGTGACCCTGCTGATGATCACAGAGCTGGCCATCTTTGCTCCCACTTAGAGTTACTCAGTTCATCACCCAGAGCAGAGCAGCGATCCAAGAGAGGGGGCGGAGCACGCGACTTTCCACAGCCAGCCTCGTGGTCGTTTTTCTTATTACTTGGTAACTGGAGTTCTAGCTTATTCCCAGGGCCTATATCTTTCTCTGGACTGCTGCCACTCCACAGCTTGCCTGAGGGCCTGTGTCACCCTTCAGATCCCTCCCAGGATCAGGTCTCCTATCCCAGCTCATCCCTGGGATGGGGCATTGACCTCTCGCCAGGTTCCAGACTCTCTTGTTTGGGATTCCCACTGTAAGAAGCCACACTTATTTCATTCCTAAGAGTTGGTACAATCTGAGCACATCTGCTTTCCTTGGCTTTGCTCAAGTTTAGCCCTGCCCCTATTTTCTATCAGTTGTCAGCTTCCAGCAAAACATCTGGAAAAGGTCAGATGCTGTATAGGATAAAGCAAATCTATTGAGAGACGTTAGCAGACATCTGTCTGTCAGAAGCCTGCTCAAGACACACAAGGAACCCTTGTCAGTCCCCAAGTTCCTGGTGGTTATTGTAGCAAATGCTCTATCCAGTGTTAACCCTCCTTTCCTTCTCAGTTTTATGTCATTGAATGTCCCATGGTGCCCAGCCCTTTGAGGAGGAAAAGGAAGGAGAATGGGATGAATATAAGTGTTGAGACCTGGAGGCCAGCTGCGAAATGGGACACAGACAGCATGTCTGTTCAGGACTGAAAGCTGCCCTGACCTCTCTGTGGCCTGGGTAGGAAGGGAGTGGAAATGAAGAGCTGAGGTTCATGGCTTGAGTGGTCGGGCAGAGGGTCATGGCAATGTAGGGCAGTGGGTCATGGCAATGTCAAACTTGGAGCAAACAGACTTAGGGCATGGAATTAAGAGCTCTGGGTTAGCCATATAAAATCAAGTCAATCAGATCTTACGCTCAGGACTAAGTGTGTAAGGGCCAGCAGCCCCTTTAAGATGGATACAATGGCTTCTACCTATTATTAGGATGACTTATGTAAAATGCCTGGCACTGTGTAGGCACTGGATAAATGGAACTTATTATTAGATGACAGGAGGAATTCTGGTAAGCTCTCCTTTGCATACAATTACAGCAAAAGGATCGGGAAAATGGTTGAGCATGATCATTTAACGCCAGCTTTCTGGACTATCCATCCAGTCTCCTGTACTTTCATCCCTTCTTCTTTTGGTCCAAGGGAGCATCAGATTTTCAATTGTTTCCATTTTATTATTTTATGTGTATGAGTTTTGCCTGTATGTATGTCTGCATATCACATGCATGCCTGGTGCTGGAGGATGTGGTGAACCTCTGTGTAGGTGCTGGGATTCAAACTCCAGTCCTTTGCAACAGCAACAAGTATTCTTAATCACTGAGCCAACTCTCCAGCCCCTACATTTTTAAAAGGACACTTGAACAAGATTACTTTTTTATCTCTTTTCCACATCCATATTTAGTTTATTGCTAATACATTGACAACATACAGACAGACAGCTAATGATCTGTGGTTAAGTGATAAATTGGCATGGCATTGGAAAATGCTCAGTAAAGCAAGTTACTAATATGCCTATCATCTATTATATCCCAGTGCAAACTTGGACACTTTACATGCACTATTTAATATATACCCCAATTTTGATATGATATCATTATAATTGCCAAATTTGGGGGCAACATTAGAAAGGCTCAGAGGCAGAAAATGCTTTTGGCCAAAGTCACAGGATAGTACATGAAGGCTTGGGGACTCAAACATGGGACTTTGGGACTCCCTGGCTCATTGTGCTATACTGCCTGGAAAGAAATCCCCTACATGTGAATTTGTGGGTCATATACTTGCTTGGCAATGTTCTATATGAATTGTATCTATCTGTTCAGCCATCATGTATCTACCAATCCAAACACCCGGTTATACAATCAACCAATATGAACTGGGAGCCTAAGAATATAGACAGCTAGAACAAGCATTGACGGAGATGGATAAGGTCCCTTCCTACGGGGGTTACGCTGTGATACTTGGGACATTTACCAAGGTCATTTCTCAGCTGAAGAAGAAAACTATTACTCCCTCCATTGTGTTGTGGCTGGTGGACTTGGCCACCTTAAAGGCTGCCAGCTGACATCCATGCCAGAGGGGTAGAAAGAACATCAGACTAAAGGTGTCGGGTCGCAAAAGGATTTGCCACAGCTTTGGTCACACACAAGCTATATGACCTTGGACAAGTCTCTTTCTTCTCTGGATGACTGGGTATCTAACAATTGCAAGCATTTGTACAAGTATTTACAGTTGATAAGGCTTGTGTCTCCTCTTCTACTGATCCTGTGTATCAGATTGGTGCTGGTTTGTTTCCGTGGCTGAGAAATACATACTTACAATATAGAGCCAGACCTTGTGTTTCTTTCATGAAGTTCCTAAACCCCTGTATGTTCCACGTTCGACTCTCAGATTTGCATGCCTTTCATTCTCTCCGAGTAAGTCTGTGTATTACATATCTCTCTAAAATTAGTAAATACCATATGGCAATATTCAGTAACCACTAAGTGTTGGATGGAAGGGAACTAGCATGGCATGAATGAGTTTTGAGTTGAATAGAGTTGCACGTGAAGGAAGACAGTCACAGCAGCTGTGGGGGTGCATGCATATCCCTCAACCATGTGGCAAACAAGATGGAGCCCAGTTTTGTCAGTCCCATAACAGTGATGCGTTTTATTTCTAAGATGACAAAGTGAAGAACAGGTGTGCCTTCCCTGTGGTCCTTTCACTGGACCCATGGGCTGAACAACAGGACCCTGCAGCCCCGGACCATACAATAGAAGAAGCCTGGCTTTCCAATCACCCCTAGCCATCACTCTCCTAACTAAAGAGAAGCTATGTTAGATTGAAGTATGAGTAAGAGAAAAGCTTCCAGGAAGTTAAGACTTTGGGGCTCATTTGTTGCAGCAGCTAGTGTTGTCTTTACTGTCTGTAACTCATTACTTGTTGATTTCAGCAATTTTTAAACTTGAGTTCGAAGCTAGCCTGGCTTATGGATTAATTTCCAGGGCAGCCAGAGTTACATAGTAAAACCCTGTCTCAAAAACCAAAACCAACTAAACAAACAAACAAACAAACAATCAAAAATCATAGATATGGCCACTTCAGTAATTTCGGAGAATTTAAAGGACATTTTAGAGAAGGAAGAACAGTCCGTTTTTCACCAACGCATGACCATCTCTTGTGGTGCAGTGTCTGTGAGGCAGGGGACGGGAAAGGCACAATATATACACAGCCTGACAAGCCACATACAAAAGGAACCTCTGAGATATTTTCCAACAGTGACTA
This sequence comes from Arvicanthis niloticus, assembly GCF_011762505.2. Classification (NCBI taxonomy): domain Eukaryota; kingdom Metazoa; phylum Chordata; class Mammalia; order Rodentia; family Muridae; genus Arvicanthis; species Arvicanthis niloticus. The sequence continues at coordinate 7,337,293 of NC_133429.1, read as the reverse complement.
GGTTTTGTAACTCATTTAGCGCCAAGTTCTCCTTTCTCTAATTGAACATCCAGATCCAACCCCCAGGTGCTGCTGCTGCCGCCGCTGCCACAGTTTCTAACTGAAAGATGCTGTTTTTAAACATTGAGGCCTCTGGTCTGGAAGGTGAGGTGGATGGCTTTGAGGGGAAGAGGATTTTAGCATCCCTCTCATTACAGAGATGCCACAGTTCTCGTTTGCTTGTCCGTTTCTGTTCTTTTTCTTGAATGCAGTGTTTCTGAAGCAGGGATGAAGTGGCTATACGGATGAATGTGGTGGAAACGGAAGCCAGGCCTTGAGGGAGGAGAGACAGTAATCACTCCAAAAGCAATAAGGGATGATCTCAGGAGAAGGTTGAAACCCAGCATTATTTAGCTTCTCAGAATCCATACTTGTAGGCATGCTAGTAGGCTGGCAGGATGGCCTTTCTAGTATGTGTCATTCTACAGTTAAATCAAGGAAAACCCACCACCACCTGACCTCTGTAAGCTAGGATTGGTAGCAGTACCTGCCTTGTAGCATCACTGTGAAGGGTAAGTGGACCAAGGCTACCAAGGGCTTCTAGACACCAGGCCCTGCTGGTGGGAGCTCTTAAAATAAGAATGGGCATGAAGTATAACATCCTAATAGAGTATTCACAGCTTAATGCTATTGACCTACCTCATCAAAGTTGGCTCTTATTACAGTGTCCAGTATTCTCTGACAGTGTGTTCTGTACATCATAATAAAGGTAGACACCTGCGGGGTGAGTAGAGGACCAATGACAAAGGAAGACGTTAGTGTACAGTATGGCTGCCCTGGGAATTTCAATGTTAATACCATTTATTCCACTGGAGGGATGGACTTTACCCACTATCTGTGCATCCTGAAAGAACTGAAGGGGACTGTAGCCCTTAAATGATGTGCTATGACCTATGACCCTTGGCTCCCTGCTCTGTGCTCAGATGGCACCCAAGCACCACCCTGCAGTACAATAGCACTGCTTTTACTATGCTCCCATCTTGCACCTTGAGACTCTTGGGTTCCTGGAAAATAAAAAATAACATGGTCTTTACATTCATGTGCCCAGTACACTGCTTAGCATATGGTATGGTAGGGCTGAGGAGACTAAATTCTCCTTGTGGCTAAGATACTAAAAAATAAAATAAAAACAAAATAAAAGCCAGTGTATCGTTTTAATAAATGCTTCTACAGAAATCACCGTAGGCATTTGGTGTCTATGAATTCTCTGAAATCTATGAGAAAAAGAGGAGGCAGAGAGGGAGAGAGAAACAGAAATAGAGACAGAGACAGAGAGGCAGAGACATAGAGAGAGACAGTCACCCCTAGCAATGGCTTCGGATGAGGTTACCTTCTCCTCAGGAAGACTGGCTGGCAGGTTTAGGTCTTTGACGTTTGGAAAGTCTGGCAGCAATGTCCCAAGCTTGGACCGGGGAGAATACGCCACCGTCTGTTTGGTCACCTCTCTCTTGCCCGTCTCACTCACCCAGGCAGCTCCTTTCTTTGAATACATCACATCATAATACTGGGAGCTTTCTTTCACCGCTATGCCATAGTAATGGTACCTGGGCAACCGAGAAAGAGACAGATAGGGGCCCACATAGATCATTATTAGATGACGATTTCTTGGGTTGGAGAATGTTGTCCAAAGCCAAGTATGACTGGACATATCCAGACCTGGGGCTAAAAGAGTTAACTCTTCTATAAGGCTTGACATCTCTGAAATCTACAATTAAGCCAAGGTTCCGTGTTGCCAGCCATCAATCAGGTAGGTAAAAATAACTAAAATTGCCTCCTACAGAAAATGCTAAGTCAAATACTTTGCAAAGCAAAAGAGGGATGAGAAATGTTCCACCTGATCTTGAATGTCTACCACATACCTTCCCAAAGGTGCCTAACGTTTGAGTATTCGTCTCTGTGAGGACCAAGGAGCAGTTTGTGTTCATACACCAACAATAAAACCTCACCTGGCTATGATCACCTTCTTCAGTAAAGGCTAGCTTCAAAGAGCTGCATTTATATTTTTTTATTATTATAAATTTGAAGACTAGGTTTGACTGTGTAACCCTGACTGGCCTGGAACTTGCTAGTTAGACCATGCTGGTCTCAAAACTCCCAGACCCCCCACTTCAGAGACTCTGCCTCCCAAGTGCTAAGATCAAAGGTGTGTGCCCCCACACCCAGCAAAATCTTTCATTTTTAAAAGACTCATCTAGTGTCTCACGTGACCCTAAGTGCCAAAGACCAGACCTTTGTATTAACTCACAATGGGTATCATAATCACAGACATGCTTCCATTTACACCTGGAGAGGGGAAGAAGGAAGCTGTGTCTGTCGGAGGTGGAGGTGGTGGGGTGTTTTGTACTTCGGCTAACTATCTACTGAGTATTTAAGTTCTGAGCAAAGTACTTTATTCACCCTAATTTGAAAATGCGCTTATGAAATTAAGGATTGCTGCAGTCATCCTAAAGACGAGAAAATGGAAAAAGGGGGGGGGGGAATCAAGCAATTTGCTCAAGGGTGTAGAGCAATTTCAGGCAAGAACAGGTTGTGGGCCAGTCTGTTTGCCTACGCAGCAGCCACTGTGCAGCACTGACGGAAAACAGGATGTGTGCATCAGAATTACCTTTGGAGCTTAATAAACGTGCAGATTCCTAGGCCCCTTCCCAGAACCCACTGATTCAGAACATCTGAGAATGAAGCATGAGTCAGCCTTGAAATGAACATCGTAAGCTACTGTGAGGCGAGGCTGACCAGCTCGAGGTCCAAGGCAAGAAGGACTTGACACACAGACTCTTCTCTCACAAAATCCCCCATGAGGCTAGAAATATCTCACGCTTCACATTTTACAAACCAGGAAACTAAGTTCTAGAGAATTTAAGTGATGCACCCGGATCACCCAGTGAGGAGGCAGCAGAGTCAGGATCTGAACTTCTGACAGGCTTCGCACCTCAGCCTGTGATTTCCAAGCTTTATTAACAATAAGAATCACCCACAGTGCACACGGCAGCATCCTAACCCCCAAGATTCCGATTTCGTGCATCTAGGGTGGGGTTTCACAGTGCAGTGGTGATGCTATGGTAGTTATGGGCCTCAGTTTCAGAAACGCTGGACAACACATCAGCTACTTTTCTCTATCCACAGATACATGGCGATGGGTACAGGGAAGCATTTTGAGTTTTGGGAAAGGTGTTCACGGGAAGGGAGAGATGGGTGCGTGTAACCTTCCCTTTTACAGCCCCCTTCCTGCTGGTACCATTCTGTGAAATTTCTGCCCAGTGGGCAGCTTGCCTCCATCTGCATGCCTCCTGGGATGAAGAACTCAGGCCCTCCGAAGGCAGCCCAGTTCATTTTCAGCCGATGTAGTTACCAGAAAGTTCTTTGTGTTGAGCTAATATCTACCGTCTGGGCCTTCTACTTCCCAACTGTCATATAACTGCCTTTCCATCTGTGGGCAATCTGTGGGGGAGGGGCTGGTTCCAGGGACTCACAGAGGTACCTTGTGGTGGAAAGACAATTATATAGCATACCTCCTTAGCTTTAAAATGTTCCTTATAACTTAAGGCTAAGACAGTCATAATTTAATATGACATTATGAGATAGTTAAATTACTATACGATAGAACAATTTATTGCCTGGTTAATCTATACATGTAGCTGACATCTGCAATTATAGAAAAGCTACTATTCTGGTCTGGTCTCTTCTTGGTTTTACTAGTTAGGCTCTGGAAGGAGAGTCAACACTCCTCCCTAGACATGCCTATGTTTCGTCTATAGGAGTGGATTTGCTAAGGGATTTTGAGAGGCCAGGCTACAGGATGGAGACTTGTTTGCAGCTTGAAACATCTTATTGCCTTTAGATTGGCTAAACGTGTGGATCCTCGTGGACATGGTAGAATATGGCTCTGTGTGTGCAGAACTTTAAAAATGGACGCTGCCCAGCTTGCTCCCATGTAGGTTAAAGAAAAAGAGAAGACGAACAGAAAGACAGGCTCTCTCAGAGAGAACCATTCTCCAAGTGCATGCTTGTTCTATTTCCACCCTTTCTGGTTCTCCACATTTACCAACTTTTTCTACCATTCCTATTCTCCTTAAGAAATCAGAAATTGAAGATCAGAGCCAGTGGTTTTCCAAAGACCACAGGCTAGACAAAAATGTCCATGTTTCTAGTCATTCAGCAACTTTTTATTCAGCCCCTCCCCACTCCTTGACAAGGTCTTGCTGTGTAACTCAGATGGCTGGCCTTAGAACATGTGGCCTCACACTCCTGCCTCAGACTCCAAAATCCTGGGAAGACTGGAAGATGCCACCTTGCATGGCTCAAATCTGGTTAGACCAAGATTTTGAATTATCGACTTCTGATCACCAGCAAACAATTAAGAAAAATAATAATCTGATTTTTGCACATTATCCTTACTGATGTTGCAAGCTTGCTTTTAAACAAAACACCAGAAGTTTTCTTTATAAATGAAGTTAGGTAGTTACTTCTTCAGTGTAGTCACCCTGGGAAATAAATCATTGAGAAATCATCTCAAGATGGCCTTTGTTCAAAATTTTTCTGGACAATCCTTTGGAATTTCTCTCAAGAGCTTCTAATACATACATACACACACACACTCATATAGACACAGACATACTCAGAGACACAGACACATATAGACATAGATACACACACATACACATAGACATAGACAGACACCTACACATACATATATAGATACACACAGGCACACATACACCTAGACACAGACACACACAAACACATACAGATACACACATGCATACACAGAGACATACACATAGATACAGATACACACACAGTGTCTTATTTTCAGACTTTACCATAACAGGGTTTTTCCAACTTTGATCATCTGTTTTCTTTTCTTTCCTTGCTCAGGGGCCAGCATGAGCACGGTGGGGAGCTCTGTCTCTTGGGGTAACAGTGTGTGGGTGTGCTTCCAACCTCCTCTCCACCCCCTCTAGCCCCCTCTGCCCAGACATGACTTCTGCGACCTATATGGGGATGTCACGTTCCTTCTTTTTGAAGAGGTTTCTGTGTTTGCTGGCTCACTGTGCTGCCTGCTCAGGCTGTCAGAGGTCTAGAATGCTGCAGAAGAAGGCACCCTCTAGTGGAGTCAAGGTGCACATTAGCATAAGAAAGGTTCTTAGAAGACTCCCAGGAAAGGGAGCTGTTGAACTGGGGTTGGTCAAACTTGTGTGGCCACCTCCCTCTTCCAAGGGACACTTCCTGACCGCTGGAAGTTTCCAAACTATCTTGAGAGGCAACTCCTTCGCGTCTTTGATGTAGTGGGACTGGCTGAACCCCGCTTTCTGATACACACCTGGGAGACAGGAGTCCTCACAGGCTTCACTTCCTCAGCTCTCCAGCATCAGCTCCTCAGAAAGATCTCCCCACGCCTCTTCCCTTTTCTTACTCTCTGCTATCACATGAAACATAAGTCTTCTTTTCCTGTCTGTCTTACATATCAGAATGTTCCTGGCAAGCCAGGCATGGTGGTTCAGGAAAATGATCTCATGTGAGGGGTCCAGGCAAGAGGACTGTGCTGAGTTTGAGCTTACAGAGCAGGACCCCTGTCCCAGCAAGTGTTGGCAGTCTGGAAGAAACCACCGAGGCAGGGGGAGGAATCACCTGCCCATCCCCCATGTTGTTGGAGCTGGTTTGTGCCTATGGCCCACTGTATACTCTCAGAGCAGAGGTTACTTCATTGAACACGCCAAGCAACCTGGAAATGGTCCCTCACAGGACTCACAGGAGTCCCTCACAGTCCAGTCACAGGACTCCTTGGAAATATGCAAAGATTGCTTTACAAAGGACAACTGAGGACAAGGTGGCACGGAGTCAGATGGCATTGAGCAGCTGGGCCAAAGGTCCCAGGCTTTTGGATGGCTAGGCTCACTCTCTCTCCTCTATAACCACCCCCTCCCCAGGCACAGGCCTCCCCACAGGCTTGCAGACCATGTTCCTGAGAGGCAACCTAGGGTCTGGCCTCAAGGTCCAGTGACAGATGCTGTGAAGGCAGCATGGCTGTTGGGTGCTTACTTTGACTGTCCTCGGGTCCCGAGTCTTCTGGTGGTTAGCTGAGGAAACTGCTGCCTTATGATCTGTAAGGGCGACACAAGAACCAATTACCCATCAGGAACAGTGGGGTATAGGACTGCAAGGGAAGCAAACAGGTGCTGGTGCAATGACTGGCTTTGAGAACACTCTGGAGCAGACTCCCGGTGCTGGGATGGGGGAGGGGCAAGTGACTAGCACACTGACAGTTGTGGGGCTCAGACCCTGAGGAGGAGCTCAGTGGGGATCTCACTGGGCTACCATGCTTTCTTTATCCCCTCTTAGTCACAGCACAGGAAAGCCCAGGATGCTCTAAAATATATCATTTCCCTTTGAGACTGCCATTATACTTGGAGCCAAACCCACCTTCGGCCCTGTAACTAGTCCTTGTATACCACGGCTCTTTCGTCCCTATGAACTGGCCTCTTTCTGCCCCATATCCCTCTACGAGAATGCAAGTTCACCCACATTTCACAGGCCTGCTTCCATCTCTGAAGATGACATTTGGGGCTTCTGAGCAAGATTCCCCTGCTCAGAGACCTCCTGAGGCCAACCAGTAGCAACAGTCTTCTCTTGCTGTCTCTAGGTTCTACTGTAAGGCTTCTATCTGAGAGCATCCAAGGCACTTCCCCACTGAGTACTAATTGGGTCTCTTGCTGCTTGAATGTAGGGTGTGTGAGAGCAAAGACCTTGCTTTCTCAGGGCTGGGACTTGGGAAAGCTTGGTCTTGCTGTGGACTGAAAAGATAAGGTTCTGGTCCCTGCCCAGAGGAAACTATTTTAACTACTGCAGCCTAGAATAACCATACTCCTGAAAGAAGTCTGGAGAGGGGCCATCTGCCAAAGTAGGAACACACCAACAGGCCTCCTTCATTGGTGTTTACTGAGATGGTGTTTTTGTAAAGGTTACATAATGGAAAGTTTGTGAGGTGGCATTAGGGAGACTAGGGGACCTAGATTATATCTTGGCTCAGCCACTTGTGAGGTGGATGCATTTACATTTCACAAGGCACATCCCTATTTACAAAATGGGAATGAGGGGCTGGAGAGATGGCTCAACTGTAAAGAGTATGTGCTGCTCTTGCAGAAGGATCTGAGTTTGATTCCCATGGCTGGCACTCCATAGCTCCAAGGGATCCAACGCCCCCTTCTGGCCTCTGCAAGCACCTGCACTCATGTGCACATACCCACCCACAGATGCCCATGCATACTCATCCTTAAAAATAAAAAAAACTTTAAAATAGAAATGATAATAATCTCTACCTTAAAGAATCTTTGTGAAGTGTGTGTGTGTGTGTGTGTGTGTGTGTGTGTGTGTGTGTGTGTCTGTGTGTGTGTGTCTGTCTGGGGCTTGGGGATGTGAATAGATGTAGAGCCCAGGGCTTAGTAAGAGCTCAATACATGAGTTTCAGAATCTCCTGATGGCTCTGGCTCGTTTCATTCCTCAGCTTTCGATTTTAAACTTACTCAGAATCCCCCAGGCACTCTTCCGTTCTGGCTAAGTGCTCAGCAGACATTCATGGTCAGAGAGATGAGGCTGCAAAAAAGAGATGCTATGCCTGTATCCCCACTGGTTGGGTGTGAGCCTCAGGAGCTTTCTTTAGAGATAGGGTTCTTTTCATTACATTGGCAATGTTTTTCACCCACACTGGTGCTTTGACTGACTTAACTCATCTGTGCAATAAACAGGCACCAGGAGCCTGTTAGTTGTTTAAACTCAACATACTCAATCTTCGTGTGCCTTGGTTTTCTTCTGTGATGTCTGAAGACTTGGGGAGTCATGTAGTCTGTCCTTAATCAGAAGGACAGCTGATGGTGTTACCAACTAAACTAGCATCAGTTCAGCAGGATGGAAAGAAGTGAACAAATAACGAGGTACTGAGATCTTTGAGCGGGCATCGTGAGGACCATCCACTTTCACACTTAGGGAGTTGAGTAACTTAAGGTGTAGAATAGACAGGCAGCCTTGTCTCATCTCAGGGTGGAGGAGGAAAGAGATAGCTCAAAGGATGCTCAGAGAATCTTCTGCAAAGATATCATCATAGGACCACTTTGGGAGGGAAATGAGACAAAATAAGTTTTATTTCACAGGCTTGTCCAGGTGGTTTACTTAGAAAAACACTTGCTATGTATATGAAGACCTGAGTTCAGATCTAACATACATGCAAAATGTTGTGCACTCAAATGCCTATAATCCCAGTGATAGGAACATAGAGATAGAAGGATTTGGGGGCATGCTAGCCCACCAACCTAGCCTAGTTGGAGAGCCCTAGATCCCAGAGGAAAACCCTATATCTCAACGGCTAAGGTGGAGAGTGCTAACACACACATACACACATAGACATACACGCACACACACACACAGACACACGCATGTGCGCATACAGGCACGGAACCATAATTAAAAACAATTAAACTATATAAGGTGCCACTTCTGTAGTCACTCCTGTGTCCCCTGGGATTGTCGTGTCCTATGTAAAGTGCAGTATCAGAGCCTGTGTCAGCGACACTGCTCTTGAGACCCCTTGCCCTGTTATGCAGTCTGAGCCTATACTATAGTTTAATGGCCAGATTCCCCTCACATTTGTGTCAGCCTGTGACCCGGCCCCTCCAGAGGCTCATCACATGACCAGCTACAGAGCAAAGATATTAAGGATGGTTAAGTACTGGATGGTAGAGATAAGGCAGGACTGCAGAGGAGTGACAAGAGAAACATAAATACTGAGTCAAGGCTTCGTGCTGGTTGGAAGAAGATCATGATCTGGGTTCTGAGTTTCCTAACCATGCAAACAGACAAGATAACAATAGTGATACAAGGGGTCCAGCCCCCTTTGGGAAAAGCAGGGCTGTTCTTGTGTTTAGCCCTGAGAGATTTCTTCTTCATAAATGGATGAAGCAGTGAGCCCACTAATATTAGCAGATACTATGAAAATGAAAACATTTGGTACCTTCGAAAGCTGTAGTAAAAGGCCAGTAAGATGTGTCAGTGAGTGAATAAACAGCTTGCCATCAAGCCTGATGACCTCACTTCAATCCCCAGAGCCCACACTATAGAAAGTGCAAGTTGTCCTCTGACGTGTGCATGTATATGTGCACACATGTGGCATGTATATGTGCACACATGTGGCATGTATATGTGCACACATGTTTGTGTGCATATATGCTAAACTAATGTAATAAACATTTTAAGTCTGTAGTTAACATTTATAGTACAGCTAGAATCCTCAGATTGCCAGGGTTTTTATCAGGACAACTGTTCCTCTGAAGAAGCTTTACAATACATGTCAGGAGCCACTAAATACGTTAGATTTTCTGATCTATTGATTCTAAGAAAAATATCCTAAAACAAGAATGCAGAAGATGTAGGGCTTTTAGTAAAAGAAAAATTAGAAATACCACGAATGTCCCATGGCAGGGAACTGGCTGATACATGTTCTATGTACACTCAATAATACTCATGTAGCCATAAAGAATGGTCACAAAATCTCTTACTATGTCATGGCATCAAAACTGCATGTGAGGAAATACCAGGTAGAATCACACATGTTAAACTCCAGCTATAATTTTTGCTTGTAAAGATACAAGAATGAGCGGATTGTATGGAGACCTAAACTGAGAATTCTCTAGGTTGGTTGTGTGGTGGATAGGACAAAAGCAGGGCTCTGAGATCCCTGCTGTCCTAAACTGTTTATACAGAGAAAGAAAAGAAGTTTCTTATTAGTAGTAGTCCTAGTTGACAAAAATGTTGAGGGTAATCTCACAAGGTTCATCAAAGAGAGACCAGAATGTTATAGCGTGGCTTCTCTTTTCCTTTAAAACCAATTTCTGCTCCCAGTAAATCATCTCCAATAATAAAAAAGAATCGGTAGAGGTTTGTTTGGTTGCTAAGCCATTGACTTAGGAGTCTGGCTGGGTTCTGAAGGCCCCAGCTCTGTTTATGCCAATGGTATCCCAAACGACATCCACAGAACAAACAGGCAAACCCTTGGCTGGAGAGACAGGGCTCGTCTACTGACAAGCCACTGGGGCATAGTGACAGACTTCCCGGAGTCATTTGTTCTACCTCCATGAGTCAACATGAGCTACCATCCAAGGCCATGTCATTCTTTGTCTGGTCATGACACAGGCCTGGGAACTCACTGACCAGTCTGACCTGTGGTTCCCCCATTGCCCATGATCTCTTTCACTTACTTGGAATAACTTGTCTGTCAGGATGGTGCCTTTACCATCTTTCTGCCAAGCATCACCTTCCGATGATTTTTTCTAAGACAGCAGTCTTTCCTGTCACACATCCCCACCCCTGCACCCCACCAGTGATTCTGCCACCTGTGCTTCTCCCCTGGGAGCCAGCTGCTTCTCTATGTCTCTTCCATCTCTGCTCCAGCCATGTCATCTCCCAAAAGGATATCCTGCTCCCCATCTAGCCTCCTCAGGAGGAGCCATCTAAAAGACACACGTCTTCATTCCGTGTTGTAGTTGGAAATGCTAGGTTCCTTTCTTCCCCCTCTGGAAAAGAATTCTGACTCCTGGTCCACTACCCAGCCTCTCTCAGATGTTCCCCAAGCTACAGGTTCATGCTATCACCATGATGCTCTTTCCTTAGCTTAGACTGTCACGCTTATGACCATGATGTCACCCATCCCCAGGGGGCTCCCCTCTAGTTCTCTGAGTCCCTGTCACTTTTCCTTATAAACCTGATATAATTGTTTGAATCTGAAATACCCACCACAGCTTCATGTTTTAAATGCTTGGTCGTCAGCTTGTGGTACAATTTTAAAGGCTCTAGAAGCTTTAGTAGGCAGGATGTATCTGGCACAAGTAGGCCGTTAGGTGTGGCCCTTTGAAGGTTATGCTCCCTGGACTCAGTCTATCTCAGTCTACGCCCTGGTCAGCGTAGTGAGAACAGTTGCCAGTCCAAGCTCCGCCTTCGTGCTCTGTGGGGCCAAGGAGCTGTCTGACTGTGGGAGCTAGCCTGGACAAAAAGGAGGTCAAGGCACATCATCCTGAGAAAAGATCATCCTGAGACTGCAGGAGCAGGACTCCTCCCTCCCTGCCCTGGAGCTCAGGTTAGAGGTTAAACTTCCTGTCTCTTTTTAAGGTCATGTTGAGCAAGCACCTGGAATTCCTCCTCATGCAAATGAGGAGTTCTTAGCACATTAGCCCCAAAAGCGTCAACCCACTCCCTAAAGGATTAAATAAAGCCTTTGTTACCACCCCCATCCCCCATTAAATGAGAGGCTAAATGAAGCCTGCCTCTCACAAGTCTGTTTTACTTTGTGCACACTTGTTCCCAGAGGTCTCCTTCACCCTCCCACCCTCCATCCCCTTCCTGTCCCCTCCCCGTCCCCCACCCTGCCATTCCTACCTCACCTTCCCTCTCCCACCTCCATTCTGATCATGCCATTAAGGGAGGGGGAGCAGACACACCTGCTGCCATGCCTTCCCACCAGGGTGGACGGAAACTTCTCTAAAACCATGAGCCAATACTTTCTCCACTCCTTCCAACCTTTCCTTCGCATGCTCCTCCCCCAAGCCTCAGACTGATAGTCTCTTTTTCTTTATCATTACATACATATAGACATACAAACAGACAGAGGTATAAACATATACACAAATATATAAATTTAACCCGCAGAATCAATTTTTGTTTTTGTTTCTGTATGTATTTGGTTTGAAGGCTGACCACTTAGTACTGGACAACCAGTCAGGGAGCGCGTGCCTGGGAAAGGCTAACTCTCCCTGTCTTGGAAGTCATGAGTGTCTGAAGTCCCTTGTAGGCCTGGGACCTCATGAGATTTTCCTCCTTCTGAATGACAGTCTCACAGCAGACTTCCTGCTAGTCTGGCTATTCTAATTTTTCCACCCCACATGTTTTGTCTTATAGTTACCTCTCTCGTTTCTGTGGTCAAAATTCATGACAAGAAACATTGTAAGTCAGGCAGGGTTTATTTGGTTTATAGTTTGAGATCATGCTGTACATCATGGCGAAAAAGGTATGACAAAAGCAGGAAGCAGCTAGTCCATGGCACTGGTGGTCAGGAAAAGAGTGAACAGGAAGTGGAGTCGGCAATAAAATCTTAAGAAGTTCCATTAGTGACCCACTTCCTTAGTGACCCACTTCCTCCAGCGAGGCTCCATCTCCCAAAGATTCCACAGTTTCTCCAATCATAACTAATACTGAGGAAGGCTATGGCAAGGTATATGTCACAATTGAAACAACATCTTCCATCCGTTAAGTTGTTGCAGTCACAATGAAAGAGTAGCCAATCATTTTCTCATGATATGTAGGCTGTCCGACCTGCTCCCCGACAGAACTTAGTAGTATGTGGCGACTACACAACAGGGCTTGGTGTCACGCCCACTCACACCCCCATCTTGGCTCAGGTACTATGATGGTCATGTTGTATACACCATCTCTGCTAATCAGCAGGACTCCAGCACTGGGCTCCACTGCTGTTCCCCCTGTACAGATGGACAAACCAAAACTCAGGGAGCTGAGCCACCCTCACCAAACACCAGCTCCCAAGATGCAGGCCTGGGACATGCACACTCTGGACTCAACTCTTCCACATTGTCATTCCTTCTCCTTAGTGGAACTATTCTCAGGCCCCTAGGCCTTCCTTTAATGCCAAATTTTGCCTTTCTGTTGTCGCCTCTTCTTCCCACATAAGTTGTATTTGAGGAGTGAATAATTTCTTGTTCCCATCGACTTTTCAATAAGGATTTCTCCTCTCACCTCACTCTGATGCTCTTGGAGAAGTTCTTGTCCTCTGCTGAGAACAAGATCCATATTTCTTCCCTGCCCTAAGAGGTCATAGGAAGTAAAAAAGAGCCAAGGGAATGGTGACACCAGTGGACAGCCCAATAACTCAGAATCTATCCACATCTAAAAAAGTGTATATCTGATGAGTAAATACTTCTGCTTAATAAAAACACAGACATCAGTAACACAATTAACAGAAGCCATTCTGGTGGACATATAGTTTAGTGGTGGAGCACTTGCCTCACATACACATAACCCTGGGTTCAATCCACATGTGTGTACACATACACATACACAAACACACACATATATACATGTATAAATATAAACACATGAATGCACACACATATGCACACACATATACACAAATACACTTAAATACATGAATGTACACACAATACTCACACATACATACAAATGCACACATATACACAGTATACATATAAACACATGAATGCACACACAATACTCACACACACATACAAACACACACATGTATACATATAAACACATGAATGTACACACACATGCACACACACATATTCACACATGCACACACACACATACTCATACCACATAAATACACACAAACACACACTCATGCATACACATATTCACGTACTCACACATACATATACACTTACACATAACACATAAATACACATATACATACAGTCATTCTGTTTGGATACTTGAAGCTCCCAAGTGTGTTTGCAGAAGGAACAAGCCAGATCCTTGTGTGTTCTGGGGACCCTCTGATAACCTCCAGGACTGCCTGCCTTAGCAGAAGCTCTTTCTGCTAATTCAAGCTGAATTTCTCTAAATTTCCTCATGTGAACGCCATTTCTGTCTACTCTAGATTGCTCAAAGTATCATTCCCTGAAGGCCTGTCAGGGTGCCACCTCTCTACCTCAGCCTGAGGTCTTCTCTACCTTACACTGCTGTGCCCTTGCTCCTCAGTGAACACACTGCTCCTCCGAGTTCTTCCCAGTTTCCTGATGGGGGCAGAGTCTTCCCTGACAAGCCTTGAGTGATCTGTTTCCTATAGTATGGCAACACTCCACCTTCCCTCAATTTCAAATATATCCTGATTCTACCCACATCTGCCCATCTCTAGGGCCACACCCTCTCAATGCCCTGCTTCCAGCCACGCTCCCCCATGACTACTTTCTCATGGTGCCCCTGGACAAAGCTCAGCCCTCCCAGGCTCCCCCAGATGGGTCCCTCCTTCACTCCAACTCACCTCTCCCGACCCTGTGTTCTGGCCATCTGGAACTGATTCCAGGTTTCACAGAGTCACCACTCTCTCCCTCATTCTGGATTTTTCCATAGCTGTTTTCATGGTCTGGTACCTTCCTTCATGCCCTTTGTCTGATTGATATTCATGCACCTTTCAAGTCTCAGCTTTGACCTTATTTCTGCTCAGAAATCCTCCCCGAGCCACTTGAATGGCAAACATAATTGTGTGATCGATTTTAAACTGACCAAGGAAAATGTATGTATTTTTGGCGTGTAATATGGTTGTCATGGTTTTAATAAGAGTGACCCCCATAGGCTCATATATTTGAAAGCTTACTCATCAGGAAATACTATTTGAAAGGATTAGAAGGATGAGGAGGTATGGTCTTGTTGGAGAAAGTGCATCTTTGGGGGTGGGCTTTGAGATTTCTAAAGCTAAGACAGGACCCAGTTTCTCTCCTCCTCTCTCTCCTTCCCCACTTCTCTTCCTGTGGATCAAGATGGAGCTCTCAACTACTTCTCCAGCATCTGCTTGCCATGCCTACCTCCATGCTCCCCATGTCATGTTGATAATGTGCTAGCCCCTGAAACTGTAAGCAAACCCCCAATTAAATGCTTTCTTTTATAAAAATTGCTTTGGTCATGGTGTCTCTTCATAGCAATAGAACACTGACTAAGATAATGGTGTTCTGAAATATGTATGTATCATGAAATGGACAGAGAAGGCAAGTCAGGATAAGTATCACCACACACTTGTGCAGCAAGGATATCTACAATATTCTCTCATGATAATTTTCAGGAATGTAATACATCATTTCCCTTTATCTCCATGATGTATAAAAGACATCTTGGATGCACTCTGTCTGAGCAAGACTTCGAATCTGTTGACTAGTGTCTTTCCTAAATCTTGACCTCATTTATTCAGTGCTAGGAACAAACTCAGGGGCTCACACACTCCAGGCAGAGCACTCAATTTTTGAGCCTCATCACCAGTATTCCGTAGGGTCTTTGTAAGCAAATGGCCAACTCAGCTCTATCAATGCCTACCTTAGGCCCCTAAGACTCTACGGGAACAGAATCTCCAGCCTTGTTTCCTTTGGCTCCTCTTCGTGGTCAGCAGTGTGTGGCCTCAATAATCATAATAGGTTGGATAATGGAACATGGCTTAGTCTGTCTCAAAGGCTTTCACTGAGTATATGCTACAACCTGGACATCGCGTGAGACCCTAAGAATAATGATGCCGGGCAAAATAGAAACAGCGTCTGTTCTGAAACGAACATCTCGATGTGAAATAGAGATGACCCACACTGTCTTAAACCACAGACTTGCCACATTAGATAGAGGTCAAAGTGCAGAGCGAGGGAAATGTGGAGGTGGGAGTCTCTTTTGTATACCATTTGAGGACTGTGACAATACAGATCTGAGTGGTGACAGTGGGGGCGGGGGGGGGGGAGTGTGAAGGGCCCAGGGTTCCGAAGGCCCTGCTCAAGGAGATGGCAGGCGGCAGGGGGTGGGGGTGTATGGATGAAGCAGGGGAGGAAGAGTCACAGGAGAGACCATAGGAGGCTGTAGGTTCACCAAACACTCTGCCTTCATAGGGCAAGGTGGAAAAACCCTAGAGGACCAGAAGGGAAGGGATGGGAATCAGCTCTCACTGAAAGATCCTCTGGCTGCTGAGTGGAGGGTTGGCTGCAGGGGCCTCGGGCAACAGCAGGAACACCAGTCAGCAGGCTGCTGCAGCCAGGCAGGCCATGATGTGGACTCGGAAATGGGAAGAATAAATGGATGGCTCTCCTTTTATTAGCCATTAAAGACATTCCTAGTGTGTCAAGAGAGGGGAGCGGAGGACTCTTTGTGCACAATGGTGTTTATGCTTATGCTTGCTGTCAGTAGTTTTGCCCTGTAACACTTTCTCAGATGTGAGGCTGCTAATCAAGAACCAGCAATAAGCCAATGTTCACAAGAGACACTCAAAATGTGTGTGTGTGGTGTGATGTGTGTATGGGGTGTGTGTGTGTGTCTATGTATGTGTAGTGTGTGTGGTGTGTGGTGTTAAGTATGTATGAGGCGTGTTTGTGTATGTCTTTGTGTGTGTAGTGTGTGTGTGGTGTGTGGTGTGAGGTGTGGGGGGGTGTGGTGTGAGGTGTGTGTAGGGTGTGTGTGTAGTGTGTGTGGTGTGTGATGTGAGGTGTGTGTGTGGTATGTTTATGTGGTATATGGTGTGTGGTATGTTGTGTGTATATTATGTCTGTATGTGGTATATGGTATGTAGTGTGGTGTATGTGTGTATGGTGTGTGGTGTTGCATGTGTGTGGTTTGTGTGTGGGGGATGGTATATGGTGTAGAGTGTTGTGTGTGTAATATGTGTGGTGTGGGGTAAGTGTGCTATGTGTGTGTGATGTGTGGTGTGGTGTGTGTGTGTGGTGTGTGATATGGTGTGGCGTGTGTGTGTGTGTGTGTGCATATGTATGTGGATGAATATGGAGACAAAAGGAGAACCTCTATGTCCTGCTCTCACGATCTGCCTTGTTACTAGGAGGAAGGGTCTCTCTCCGAATCTAGAGCTAGGCTGGTGACCTTAGACCCATCCACCTGACCCTGCCTTGCCCTCATCCCCTGCACTGGGGTTATAAACCTGTGTACATCCATGCCACGTATTTTATACGAGGGCTGGGGATTTGAATTCACGCCCTTGTGTTCACACAGTGAGTGCCTTTACCACTGAACCTTCCCCAGTCCCTAAAGATGCTATAGATACTATCTTGGAAGAGGAGCACCGCATTTAACACCTTTTTAAAATGTGCTAGAATGAAAGACTGGAAAGGGGGTTTCGCTACATCTGCTACAGGAGCGTCACCTGTAAAAGAATGACAGGAGCGTCACCTGTAAAAGAATGACAGGAGCGTCACCTGTAAAAGAACGCTGTAGGCAGAGTGGGGACTCGGGCCACAGTGGGTGCCTGGACTTTGGACTTCTCAGACTTCCTTAGCCAGAAGCAAGGGTGCAGGACAAGGGGAAGCCCAGAGAGGCAACCTTCCCCCTTCGAGGCTGGACGGAAGGGCAGGAGCCCCACTCCATGTCCCCGTAGGGCCTCTTCCTCTAGCACTGTCCCTTGCTGACCAACTCAGCCCTCAATGTTTCTGTCCTTTTCTGGGTTTTCAGAGGATCCTCATTCAATCCAGTGGTCGCTTTCCCAAGCAATAGGTTTCTGTGATGAGACTATTTCTGAAAATTCTTTTACTTGAAAATATTTAGTAACTCAATATTCACCTCCTCAAGCTCCAACAAACACAACAACAACAATAAAAGGCTTTCTCGGGAAGTTAGGGGGGCCCGTTTGTTCAGAGTCAGGTGTGGGGGATGGGAGAAGGCAGCTCTAATGCATCACATCTTGCCCGCCCCAGCGGAGTTCAAGACTTTTCCCACTTTAAGCAAAGCAAGGCTGTTGCAGATGGTACCTCCTCCCTGCCGCCACAACAAAATCCTATGGGAAAGAGGTTTGGCTGTTTTCTTTTTCTTTTCTTTTCTTTTCTTTTCTTTTCTTTTCTTTCTCTTTTTCTTCTTTTTTCTTTAAGTGTTTCTTATGGTCTGGAAATTACAAATGAGTCTCCTCTCCTTTCACCAAATAACCAACTGGTCCCTGAATCTGAAAGCCCAGCACAATTTCCTTGGGAGTATCCAACAACAGCAGGGTCGGTTCAGCCCCGCGAGGGCTGTTCAGCTTTTAATTTCTGGAGCAAGACTCAGCAAACAGTAAAACACTTTTGTGAAGCTGTGAAGGTTGAGCTTCGCTGTTTGATAAATGAGCAGACGGGCAGGCAGCCCCTCTTTCTTTATTTGTATGGATTCAATGAAGCCTGCCTAAAGAACACCACATGCTGTTCTAGCTACTGATCTAACATTCCGCAACATCCCAGCCTTCCAAATTCCCTTTAATTACTCGTGAATCCCACCCTTCTCTCTTTCAGCTAGGCCAGACAGAGCTGGGGGCTGGGGGCTGGGGCTGGGGGTGGGAAGTGGGGCCATCCAGGAGGACGGAGCTCTTTGGAGCTGCTGGAGAGCTCTCGGTGGTAGTGAGTGGCTAACGTGCGGGGTCCAGCATGCAGGATATCCGTGCATATTTTTGCGTGTGAAATTTTTCAAAACGTAAGCTGTAGGTATGTGTTTCTGAAATGACACAGCCACACAGTGGCCCTGTCACAGCAAAGATGGGGAAAGAGAAAATAGAGGGACAGATACACTCATCAGCATCACTAAGCACCATATACTCTCTGAGACATGTTCCTCTTGGTATTGAAAGTTACCCTAAAACATTTCAGAGCTGAGACCTGGAATCTAGCTAGTGATCCAGCAAGATGTCCATCAATTGTGCACGTGTCCTCAGATATGTGGTACTGTGCAGGGCCTCAAGAGCCATGGTGCATAGCACCTCAGCCCCTCTCCCCTACAGACAGGCTTCACTCTGGGCCTTCAGCACTTTGCTCTCCAAACTTAGCCTCCCAGGCTTTTGATGGCTTCTACAGATTCAAATCGTCCTCAGTTAGCAAAAAGTTGCCACCAAAATATAATCTAAAAGAAATTCCAAGATGACAGCAAATCTAAAGTCTCCCACACAGGAGAGAAGACAGGCTCCTGGGTCTGTGAAGAGTTGAGGAGGTTGAAATATGTTCTGAAGGAAAATTGAAGATCCTGATTTCAGGGGTCACTTGGGTTGTGCAAAAAGAAAGGTTTGTCAAACAGAAATTGAAATTTAGTACCATGGCACACTGTGTTTTCTATGCAGTCACTATGGAAATTTTGTGGCTTCCTACTGAAAAATTACTTCAGAAATTAGTTTTGTTTTTTTTTAAACAGAAGAAAATGATGATTCAGGACAGAAGATGGTTAAAGATCCATCCAACTGTCACCAGTTTATATCTAGATGTACAGTGGGATAGTCACTCTTTGTTTTTTTTTTTGACAATAAACCTAGACCCTTTTAGAGTTAAATTCTAGTGGTGGGTGGGAATAAAGGCGTTGGCACATCCAGCCTCTGTTTCTTCTTGAAGTACTAGGTAGACCAGTTTTGCCATGGGGCATAATGATCCAATCTAAGTGTGCACACACACACACATACACACACACATAAATATGCACATATTAAGTGTTATATACACATATTTCCTGACTGTCATCCATTCACACATGAGCTTTGAAGGTCTACTTCTGTAGAAAATTCTCCAAGAGAAGTCATATGGACTGCAGTGGCTCAGAAGTAGAATTTCAAATCACGTGTGTGACCCGATGAAGGATGGTTTCTGTGAGGATCCCCAA
The DNA here is from genome assembly GCF_011762505.2 of Arvicanthis niloticus. Classification (NCBI taxonomy): domain Eukaryota; kingdom Metazoa; phylum Chordata; class Mammalia; order Rodentia; family Muridae; genus Arvicanthis; species Arvicanthis niloticus. The sequence continues at coordinate 7,317,886 of NC_133429.1, read as the reverse complement.
TCATGGGAAGCTAACAGTGAACTGTGAGGCAGGTAACATGGGTGAGAATGGCAAGAAGTCCAAGCATCCGTACGTGAACCCAGGATTGTCCTTGAGTTGATCGGATGATGTGTCACGTGTGTGTGAGACTGTGACAGTTCTGGCAGGCTGATTTAGTTGGAGTGGGGTGGGTTACGTAAGACACAGGTTAAGTCAAAATACAGAATAAGTGCGCAGACAGTAATGAGGAACGTGTGGGCGGCGATGGCTGACTGTGATGTGGGACATTTTTAGAACAATAGTTTTCAAAATTGCTCAGCAGGAAGAGCATCTAGCAGGGCTAGAACAGTCATTTTTTAGGGATGATACATTAAAAACATGAGGCATTTGAAGTGTCACTATAATAAAATGAAATCACAATTGTAACTACCAAGCATTGAGCATCTATTTGCTGGCTTCTGGGCTAAGCGGTATTTACACGGGCGTCCCACCACAGTCCCTCCATAGGTGCTTTTAAGGTTCCATTTTACAGACAAGGAAAGTGGGCCCAGAGCTGTTAAACTGTCTGGGCTCTTGCAGCTGGTTAATGCTAGCCTTGAGATTCAGACCATCTGATCTGGGAGTTTTTGCATGGTGCTATGCTAAGAAAACCAAATTGACAAAATAAATACGTTGATGTGCAATCACGCGAACACTTGATACTATATTCAAAAGGCTAAGGAAAACCTATGCTAGCACTTAAATTTGAAAGACATACTAACAGTATAATTAATTTTTAATAATTTAAAATATTTTAATAATATGCAATGTTTTAACTAATAACTAATTAATGGGAAGGTATCATTACAGAAGACCTTTTGGTATTCCTTTAGAACATTCTTATTTCCTGTACTTTCCTGGAGATGTGAGTAACCCCTCCTCCCAGGTCAATGCAGGAAGGAGGTGAACAGAATGGAGGTATTCTCAGGTAAGAGGTTCTCTTTGTTTCCAGTTATACATAGCTGCTAACAATAGATACCCAAGCACATCTGGCTGTTCCTACTACTGTGCACAGCCAGCAAGAAGGCAGGAGCCAAAAATCCAAGGAGGAGCCAGCCTACTAGTGACCTCTAGTCCTCACTCATTCAGATAGAGCACTTTGCAGCCTGACTTCCCTTTTCCTGTTTCTATACATCTTACTGTGTCTCTGTACCATCCATCTCAGCTGGCTTGTACCTGCCACCCTGTCAACTTGAGAAAATCCCTCCCTCTCTCTGAGTTTCCCCATCTGGAAAATGATGGATACATACCAACAGATTCCTAATGTCCCTCAGAAAATTTTTAGGAGTAGTGGATTCTGTCCTCTTGCAGGTTTGTGCTTGCAGCCAAGTGCAGCTGAGGAAGTGGAGCCCCCAGCAAGCCTTCCTGGAAGTGGAGTTTGTGATGCTGAGCGGCCCTCTTCACACAGTCAAACAGCACTGTCAACACTCTGTAATGCTTTTCCATATTTCTACCTTTCCTGAGAATCCCACAATTTATGGACTGTAAATTGTGTCAGCCTTATAGTCTGGAGTGGTCCTATGAATCACCCGTGCTTATTTTAACTGAGAGTCAACAGATGGCCCCGGCCATGATGACTCGACTTTCTGTGTTTTGACTTTGAGGTGCTGCAAAAGGGACGCACACTTGGGAGAAGCCAGGATGATGCTCTTCCAGGTCAGAGACAACGTGAGGTGATGTTCTCTTGTGATGCTACATGGTGAGTAGGGAGTGGCAGCTACAGTCGGCCATGTGATCACAAAGGCTCGAATGGTGTGCGATGCTGCCAGCAGTTGCCGTTGAGGTCTTTGGTAGATCACATGAGGTATTAGACAGCGTCTTACAAAGGAGGCTTTGTTGGGTATTTTGCCCAACTATAGGCTAAATAAGTGTCCTGGGCATGTTTAAGGTAGGTGAGGTTAAGTTGTGCTGAAGACATCTCTAACGGATGCTACTTTCAACTCTCAGTAGATGTTTCTCCATGCCCCACTGTAAGCCAAAGAGCACTGTCACATCCTACCATGCTGCAAGGTCTGGTTCTGTGTTATGAGTATCTGAGATAGCCTTACACAGATGAAAATGGCTAGTCCCTGCTCCTCTCCTTTCTAACCAATAAATTCAGATAAAAGTAAAAACATGTTTTTAATTCACCTACCAGATAACACGTTGTTTAAGATAATAGTTCAGCAATATACTAAATTATACATCTGCCTATGTAGGCAGGGAAATTAATGATGGCAAAATATTATGATACAAGAGCAGGCAGGGGAAGAAGGAGGATCGTTACAAGGTGCTCACTGGTGAGGTGCCGTGATAGTGTTTGAAGGTGTCTTGATTAGTTATAAATGTACACTGTAAATTGCTAGCAAGCATGAGAATCCGCTTTGCAAAAAGAATAACCAATATGCCAAATAAGGAGGTAAAGTAGAGCCATATACAATGTCCAATTAAAATAAAAGGGGGGCTGGGAGACCGTCCCCCTTAAACTGTGTGCTACACAAGCATGAAGAACTGAGTTCAAATCCCCAGTACCCCTGTCAAAACCCAGTGTGGCTGAGAACAATTGTAGCCCAGTGCTAGGGAAGAGACAGGAGGATCCCTGAAGCTTGCTGGGCAGCCAGTCTAGCCAAGCAGCACACTCCAGGCTCTGTGACACAATCTGTGTCACAACATAAAGTAGAAAGCAGTAGAGGAAGACATCACATGTCACACCTTCATGTGTACACATCCAAACATGACCATAATATACACATGTACTCAGAAGGCACCGCTCAAGAGGCTGAGGTAGGAGGATTTCCATAAGTTCAAGGCCAGTCTGGCCTGTACAGTGAATCCAAGACCAAAGTGGGCTAAATGGTTAGCAATTATCTTTAAAACATAATTACTTAGGACTGGGGAGATGGCCTGGTAGATATAGTACTTTCTGTGCAAGCATGAGGACCCATGTCCAGAACCTTAGCACCTGTGTAAAAGCAGGATGTGTGGGGCAGGAAGGATGGCTAGATCCTTCGCAGTGTTTGCTGCTCTTGCAGTGTATCTGAGTTTGGTTCCTAGCTCACAACCAGCTAAAACTCCAGATCCAGGGGCTTCAATACCTTCTGGTCTCTTCAGTTACCCATATGTATATGCATGTGTGCACATGCATGTGCACACACGCATACACACACATATACACACAAATTAAATAAAAATTAAAATAGATACAATAAAATGAGATTTGAAATAGGCATCATGGCATATACCTATAACCACAGCATTCAGAACGACATTTGCAAGTTTGAGGCTAACCTGGGATACATAGCAAGAGACTTTGTCTCTAACTAAGGAAATAAACATATAAGTAAATAAATGAATCAAACTGTAAACAGTGGGAAAATGGTGGAGTACAAAATGAGAATAAAGAATACAGGCAACACATAGAAAACTAACATCTATGGTAACACTGTTCCAACTGTGTCAGGAGCCACTGTGAGAGTCAGTGGGAGAACTGCACCAATTCAAACTGAAATCACAGGGCTGGACTAGCTGCGCACACACTTATAATGCAAGCCCTCAGGAAGCTCAGACAGGCAGACTAAGATTCATAGCCAGCATGAGCTACACGAAGAGCCTGGGCTGCCCAGGAAGATCATGCAAAACCATGTCTGAGAAAGAGCAAAGAAGAGATGTCAGGGAGAAATGGTTGAAGTAAATAAGGGACAAGATCCAGATATATGTTGACTACACACACACACACACACACACACACACAGAGAGAGAGAGAGAGAGAGGGGGGGGGAGTTTTAAATATAAAGATGCTTAAAGAGATAACTAAAATGGAAAGAGAAGCAAGATAACACTAAGTAAAAGAAGTCTGAGCAGTTGTGTTGGCTTCAGACAGCACGGACTGAAGCTCGGGAAAGCTGTCAAGGATAAAAGAGCAGGTGACACACTGACTGAGGGCTCAACCCCTCAAGAGGATGGTTGTGTCCGTTCCTAACAGCAGAATATCACACTTCTTTTCAATGCTGTGCCCAAAGGCTTAACTAATTTAATAGGGCAAGAAAGGGAAATGAAAACTGGATGGAGAAGAATCCATAGAATAGTCTTGGTTCACAGATAACATGAGTGTCTACCAAGAAAATAAAAAAGTATTTGAGAAACAAAAACATCCACCAACAGTTTGAAATTAAAAAGAAATCATAGCAATCTTGTAGGATACGAGGATAATATAGCAACGTTCATGGCTTTTCTACACGCCAGTAATGAGCACACTTTTGTATTATCAGTCTTAAAAATGAGATATTGTATAATAAAGGCAGTTAAATATGTATAAGATCTATAGGAAGAAAACTCAGTTGAAAGAGACCCATGAAAAGCTAAATGCATGGAGCAATATCCCATGTTCATGGATAGGAAGGTGAAACCTGGTTAAGATATCACTTCTTCCCAACTTGATGTATAAGTTAATTACAAATCAAAATCCCAGCAGTTGTTTTGTAGTTATTAACAAACTAATTCCAAAGTTCACACACACAGAGGTAAGGGTTCCACAATAAGCAGTGCATTATTAAAGCAGAGAATGACTGATCTGGTACTGCCTGACCTCAAGGCTTACTGTAAAGGTACAGTAGCTGTGGATTCCCGGTGTTGTCAAAAGAATAGACAGATAGATTCATAAAAAGAACAGTGAGCACAGACTTTGACTGCCATGAAGGTTCATCTCCATTGTCAACCTGACTGAATTAGAATCAGCTGGATGTGTCTATGAGGGCGTTTCCAGGAAGTTAAACTGAGGAAAGACCCACCATGAATGTGGACGGCAGCATCCTATGGCTGGGGTCCTGGACTGAGTAAAAAGGACCAATCAAGTGGAGAACACGTATCCATGTCTCTCTCTGTTTCCTGACCACAGACTAGCTGCCTCCCACTCCTGTTGCCATGACTTCCCTGCCCTGACAGGCTCTACCCTCAAGCCTTGAGCCAAAATAAAGTCACTTGTGCCAAGTATTTTGTTACATGCCCATGCACAAGGGTTTGTGCACACAGACACATGCAACCAAACACATACGAACTTGTATGTACATATGTACAAAAGAATAATAAAAGGTAAGGAAGTGAGAACCCAGAAAATGATTTAAACCATCATCAAAAGAAGGCATGAGACCAGTCCAGCTAAAAGCATCCACATTCTCTCCACTTCCTGAACCACTCCAGGAACCGACATTCCCAGAAGCCAGTGCTTATGGAGTTTGGCCAATGGTACAGTGAGACATTGTAGGTCTTACTTGTGGCAAAGAAACTGTGGCCTTCTCCTGCTAAAGTGGTTTTCAGCCAGGCTTCCCCAGGGACAGTTTCAGTGTGGACATCTGATACATCACTGTATCAGATGCCAGTGGGGGCAGGGCTACTACCAATATAGTTTCTTCCTTAAAAAATGAAGAAATTCTGAAACAGATATGCTCCAAGTTAAAAGTTCACCGATGGATTATAAGTTTGGGCAGCTCTACTCAAGGGTAGTTGTATCCCAAGCCTTGCAGAAAACTGGTTCCCTTCTCTTGAGTTGTCAGGAGTCTCAGGCTGGGCAACTGTGTGACTAAGATTTCAATGCAACGGACTCATCCTGGATCCTCAATGGGCACCTTCTGTCCTCTGCAGCTAGGAAAGTACATTTGAAACTGATGGCAGGGCAGCTGCCCAAAGCTTGTGTATTTATTTTCTTAAGAACAAAGATAATTCAGTCTGATGACTGAGTGTGAATGTGTCTTAAGTGGTTGTCTGGAAGCAGCTGCCATGCAGGTACCTCTCAGGGAGAAGAACTTCTTCAAGTGAAGAGCCATTTGGAGACATCTGTTTGGTGGTCAAAGGTATCAGCAGAAACCAAAGACCCAAGAAGAGAAGAAATTTGGCAGGAGGTGTCTAAACAAGGAAATGGGAGAGAAAAATGGGCCTGGAAGGGTGACAAAGAGAAGCTAAGAAAGGCAGGGCAGAGAAGCACTGGGATAGGGAGAAGCTGAGGACCAATAAACCTGGTGACAAAGGCTGGATCTCAGCCTTGTCAGAAAGTAAATCTTCCTACTAACTTCAGTCTACTGAGATCACAGAGGTTTTCTGAGGGTTGTCATATGAAAAGCAAAAGGATGCCATGTTTCATCCATGGCCCCTTGGGGTATGTAACAAGGACTGTCCCATAAAACTGTCTGTGATGATGATGTGCCATCCAATATTGTGGTCTCTAGCCACGTGATGCCTTGGAATGTTTTCAGTGCAGACAATGCAAACTGGTAGTGCTCCAAGCTCTTGCTTTTGTGAACGTTTCAGTGACACAGACAGCTACACGTGGCTAAGGATACCAGGCTGCCCCACACAGGGGAAGGAGAGACGGCACAGACCATAGGAGGAGTCCTAAGTCAGGGTGACCACCAGACCACAAACCTCTTGGGATTGGACCATGTCTAAAAGGAAGCTCAAGGCTTAAAATAGGAATGGAACTGGGGTGCTGACAGGAAAGAACAGACTTTAGCCAAAGCCCTCTAAAGTTCAAGGAAATGCCAAGATGACCACCATGCTGCAGGAGTTGTTGTTGTTGATAGAATCTTCACACAGGCAAACCAATGGTGCTAGTTTTGCTAACTCCATAATTAAGCTACTGGATGGCTGTTTGCATCTGGACACAGAAATGTCAAAGATGAATTCACAACACCAACAGTTGTGATCACAAAAAGAGGTGGTTAATAAATACATGAATTTCTGGGTGACCAAGAAAACATGATTTTCCAACACCCACAGACACCTCAGCTGAACCTTGTTGCTTGCCATGAAGTGGCGGCGGTTCAGAGTGGCTTCAAGGTAAATTCCTCTAACTCACCCAGGCTGCCCCTCCAGCCTCACCTGCCTTTCCATTGTGGCCACTTCAAGGGTATGTCAAACACAAGTCTAGTGTCACAGGAGTCACGGAATGCTCTTCCTTCCTTCCCTGTTTGGTCTGAGCCCCTCAAAGCAGCGTGTTGGACCCCTTCTAGGTTCTGCTACCCACTATCTAACACGGGACATGCCGTGGGTTAGAATGTATGATGTCATGCATCGTTTTCAGCCAAGGACCCCCAGATTGCCAATCTCACAATGCAGGACTGTTCCTCCGTCTCTCCGGGGCATTCATGTTACCAAGCCTTTCCTGCTCCAGGTTGACTGTCAGACGTAGAATGTACTTATGCATTCATAGTTGCCTCTCACAGGAGACATATTAATTTATGCAGGTGAATACAGAGGAAAGTCAAGAAGGCCTTCTTGACTTCTTTCTTTATAACATACCTTGATGGATTGAATTTTACTGCCAAGTATTACCAAGCACTCTGGATTTGCCTTGTTCTAGAGTTTGATTTGGTATTACTTCATTATGACAGCGTGAGGATTTTGGCAGCAAAATATTACGACAAAGTCACCAAGGTATTTGTTTTAGTAATTCTATAAAACAAGAGAACTAAGATGTTTTAAAGCTGTGTTTTATGGGCTGGCAAAATGACTCAACAGTACCTGCCGCCAAGCCTTAAGGTCTGAGTTTGATTCCCAAGACTCACACAGTAGAAGGAGACAACTTGACTTTGACAAGCTGACCTCTCTCTCCCTCTTTCTCCCCCTCCCTCCCTCCCTCCCTCTCTTTCTCATACTCACAGATACACACACACACCCTCCATAAAACGTAGTTTAAAAATATGTGAATTACGTAAAGTTGTGGGGGGGCGGGGGAGGGGCTGGGACCACAGTGCCGCTGGACCCACCTTCCCGAAGCTGGCAGCATTGACGGGCTGAGTGTCGTTCTTCTCACAGAAATCAAGGTAGTGCATGTAGAGGGCGCTGCGAGGGATGCAGACGCCCTCTGCAATCTCATAGTTTTCCTCCAACCTAGGGAAAGAAACACCCGTTAGAAAAGCAACAACAGCAGACCATGTCAGCTTCCAGTCTGCAAAGATTTCAGAAACAGTTCTCTTCCTCTGGGACAGAGACTGGAGCCCAACGAGTTGACGAAAGCTGACTTGGGTCACCCCTGAGCCAGTAGGTCCCTTTGTGTTTACTCCTGAGAATCAGGTCCCTTCAGACCTTTAGAGCTATGCTAGAGCTTGCAGGTGCCCTGCTCGTTCAATCACGCTTCCACTTTGCAATCATTTCTAACAGGGAGATGCCCAAGGTTTTGTGTGTGTGTGTGTGTGTGTGTGTGTGTGTGTGTATGTGTGTATGTACACCCTAGAGCTTCTTGACTTGACAAGAGTGGTAGAGAGAAAATGTCTAACACATAGCCAAACAGAGGAGGTGCAGCTGGATAGTCACCGGTCACTGCTGAAAAGGAGACTTCATGATCATACTGGAGAATTGACCTCTGATAACGCTAGGGTCCCCTGACTCTCTGGGTACTGTTGATGGCTCTACATCCCATACCTTCCTGAGTGCAAGACACAGATTCTACAGAGGAGAATGTTCACTCTCCAACTGGGTTAGAGTCCAAATCTCTCTCTCTCTCTCTCTCTCTCTCTCTCTCTCTCTCTCTCTCTCTCTCTCTCCTGGTATGGTATGTGAGCAAACTTCAAACTCATTTTTCCCTTCAGAAGTGATGACTGATAACCCATTTAGGGTGGTTGCTGATATCTAAACTAGTAATGTGTATAAAGAATTATAAGTACTGGAGAGATAGCTCAGCAGTTAAGAGCACTGGCTGCTCTTCTAGAGGACCCAGGTTTAGTTCCCAGCACCCACATGGTGGCTCACAACTGTAACTTCCATTATAGGGGACCTGACAACCTCATATAGACATGAATACAGGCAAAAGACCAATGCACATAAAAATAATAAATAAATTATTAAAAAGAATTATAAGTTGTGGATCCTCATGTCCTGTAAGTGACATTAGATTTTTTTTCAGTTTTTTTTTTTCTGTAAGACACTTTTGGGGACCTATGTGTCCCAATTCTGTGATAGGCATTGAAGACATAGAATACATCTAAATAATTATTAAAAATTATTTAGATTTTTTTAAAAATTAGTCTAAACACCAGAATTTAGGCATATAAATGGAATTCTGCCTCCACTGACATCGACCTCCCAGAGGGTTAGATATCCCTGCCAGCAATGCTGTGACACATGACAACGTGGAGCCTGGCGCGCTTACAGCTCAATAAACTCACCAGCAGGAAACATTTCTCTTTTGATGACTGGATTTTAAGAAACAACTCAAAAAAAAAAAAAAAAAAACTGAAATCAAATTTAGGGGACAAAGTGATGAACACCATTTTACCGACCTTTTATTTGTTTTGTTTGTTTTGTTTTTGTTGTTATTTTGGTTTCAGCTAAAATAATGCATGATTCTTAAGCAGTGGAATAAATGTCGTCAAGTAGCTTTAAACTCGCTGGAGGTCACTTGCCAGAGAAGTGGTCCAGCACTGTCGTAACTCATGTAGAATGAGGAGGAGGCCTCCCAAGGTGCCCACTTGCAGGGGCTGGCACTTGTTCAGCTCATCCCAACATGACTTTGAAAGAAAATCAGCTCAGTCATTTCATACCCAAGCCTCATATATGAATATGACCCCAGGGACTTGGGCAAATGGCAAAGCCAAGTGCTAAGAGGTCCCAGCCATTCCATCCACTGCCCTCCGCTGGGATTGAGCAGTTCCTGCTGATTTTCATGTTCCAGTAAATAGCTTATGCAATCCTTTCTAGGTGACCAAATACCCTGAGGCTAAGGGGAGCATGCAGTCACCTCAGAATCCCCAAAGCCCCACATATTCCTAGGCACATAATAGGAACCTGATATTTGATGGATGGATCATTTCAATCATTTTCTCATCCAATAAATAAGTATTGATCTTATCACTTGCCAGGCACTGGGGTCATGTCATTTCGATCAAAATTGTCCTTGATGAATATGATGAACAGACTCATGGTAAGCAGAGGGATAAAGATGAGATCTTTAATTCAACACTGAGGGCTACGCAGTGTTCTGAACATAAGAAAACAGAGATTCCAGTGGTGGTGCACGCCTTTAATCCCAACACTCGGGAGGCAGAGGCAGGCGAATTTCTGAGTTCGAGGCCAGCCTGGTCTACATAGTGAGTTCCAGGATAGCCAGGACTACACAGAGAAACCCTGTCTCAAAAAAACCAAAAAAAAAAAAAGAAAACAGAGATTCACATAGCCTCTGTATAAGAATGATATGCAAATTCATACAATGTTCCACATTAAAAAATAATTAATGGAATAGTTGTGACCAAAATGAAGCTCTCCCACACCAGTGTGTGTGTCCTCAGTGTCACCGAGTGGAACCCTTTGTCTCACCCAGGGAAACTAGGTTCATGGACAGTATAGGTTTCTTGGGCCTGCCCTGCGCTTTGGATCCGGGATGAATGAAAACCAGTCTTCAAATTTAGCCAAGATCCCTAACTGCCACTCACAGCATTGTTCCTCTGTAGAAGTGACATCAGAGGCCCAGCGGAGGCTCAAACTTTACAGGGACCATGTAAGTAAGGCAGCTGTCACCAACGGGGGTCTCACAGGCATGCTTTGTTTAGCCTGAGCCGCATTGGCTCAGCTTTTAAACCCCTGGACTTCACACAGAAGAATCTGGATTCCTGGCTTCTTATGAAAAAGCCGAGGTCTGGCAACCCTGGACCCATATTCCCTCATGACAACAATTGGCCAGGGTGAGCCGTGCCCTAAGGTTGGCCAGAGTCCTCTCCCCTCCCCATTTTTCTTACACCAAGTCTATTTTCTGTTTCTTTCCTGGCTCCTGTGGGCACTTGTGTTGGAATAAGACATGACCTATGTCCTAGTTCACTTTGGAGTCTATTTGAGGAGAGTGACACACAAGAAGTAATAATATTTAAATACTATAAACTCCTGACTGTAGAGGCTACTGAATCAGACTGGTGTGTAGATGGGAGTGGATAGTTACGGTTTCACAGAGGACTTGGGATTGAAGTTTTGTAACAGAAACAACAGCTCACATTCATGGAACTTGTATTAGGTGCCAGGTCCCGGGTAGCCTGGGTTTTATTTCATTCTCATGATAGTCACGTAAAAGCCAGGCATGTCAACACATGCCTGGAATCCTAGCACTCAGAAGGATGAAGTGGGAGGATCTGGGTTTGAGGTGAGCTTAAGCTATGTAGTATGTCCAGGGATAGCCTGAGCTACATAGCGAGCACCTATGTCAACACCAACAAAATCCAAATGAAGCAAAGCAAAGCAAAACAAACAAAAACAGCACACAAGGCAGGTATTATACCCATCTTTCAGATTGAGACTCCAAGGCTCAAAAAAGAATTCATTTGCTAATGTGACCAGTAGTTAAGTGAATTCTCCTCACTAGAAACCTGTTCTGCCACCGTAGTGGGAGGAGGCTCTTGGTAAGAGGAACAGCACAGAGCAACAGGTATGTCATATGCTTTGAATGATTGGATGTCTATCTGGGTGGGAAGAGGGACTTGTTGGGGAAGAAGGCACAAGAGAATGGTGGGGATGAGGCGAATCTTTAGATATGCAGAGGAGTGACTTAGCAGACCCTCAAGGAGATGTTACCTTAAAGAGCCCTTTCCAGAAGACAGTGACTAGCATTCAAATGACTGGGGGCTAAAGGGATGGCTCATTAGCTTAGAGCACGCACTGCTCTTCCTTCAGAGAACCTAAGTAAGTTCAGTTCTCAGCAACCATGGCAGGTGGCTCACAACCTTCTGTAAGTCCAGCTCCGGGCATCTGACACCATCTCCTGGCCTCTGCCTTCGTTTATATCCGTATGTCATACACTTGCACAGACGCACCGGTACACATAACGCAATTAAAAAGAAAAAAGACTAAAAAAAACCCCGAAGACTGGTGGACTGGCTCAGCCAGCGATGTGCTTGCTGTAAAGCACGGGGAACTTTATCTAGTATAAAGAATGAGCACAGATCCCAATGCTCATGTTTCAGAAATGAGCACAGTAGTGTGTGCATGTGACCCAGTGCTGGGGATGCAGTAGCAGGCACAGTAGTGTGTGCATGTGACCCAGTGCTGGGGTTGCAGTGACAGGCACAGTAGTGTGTGCATGTGACCCAGTGCTGGGGATGCAGTGACAGGCACAGTCGTGTGTGCATGTGACCCAGTGCTGGGGTTGCAGTGACAGGCACAGTAGTGTGTGCATGTGACCCAGTGCTGGGGATGCAGTGACAGGCACAGTAGTGTGTGCATGTGACCCAGTGCTGGGGATGCAGTGACAGGCACAGTCGTGTGTGCATGTGACCCAGTGCTGGGGATGCAGTGACAGGCACAGTCGTGTGTGCATGTGACCCAGTGCTGGGGATGCAGTGACAGGCACAGTAGTGTGTGCATGTGACCCAGTGCTGGGGATGCAGTGACAGGAGGGACTCTGGGGCTGGGCCACCAGCATACCAGATTGGTGAGTTCCAAGTTCAGTGAGAGACTATGCCTCAAAATAATAACGTGCAGAGCGACTGAAGAAGGTAGGTCAGAATACTCCATGTTGACCTCTGGCCTTTGCACCCGTACATACACACAAACACATACACACAACTCAGAGACAAGAAGACCTGATTGCTTCTAGAATGCTCTAAAGTCACAAAAATAATGTTGATGACAAAGGTTACGGACATCAATGTAAAGCTTGATATGTTCTATTAGCCAATAACAAAGTATGAAAGAACACACGCACACACACGCACACACACATACACACGCGCGCGCAAACACACACACACAGAGAAAAAAGTAAACCCCACATGTTCCATCATTAGACTTGAATGTTCCACTAAACAATTTCTCTAAATGAAAGGAAGAAAAGAAAAAGATTTTGACTTCGCTGTTTCTAATGCAGGAGCTGGGCAGCCGGGACTTGTCAGAGAGAGGAAGGTGTCCCTTTGTACTAACTGTGGTAATGATTGTCCTAAGTTTATTTTGAATAAATAATCCATGGATTCAGTGGGAAAATGTACTTTTCAAGCCATTTGAAATCTGTATGTGGAGGACTTTTAAATGAGAAAGCCCTGCCCTATTTTAAAGGACAGGAGTGGCACAGTTAAAGGTCATCCTACCTCTGTGGTGGATGACCAAGGATAACTAACAAACTTGGGTTAGCTGGTAGTTGTTGGATGAGTCAATGCGACTAGTTTGGAATCACTATACTAGTTCAGGCAAGAAATACAGGGCGTAAACGGAATCAAGATAGCATCCAGATCTAGGTCTCATTTTGTCCCATTTGGTCTCATTTTGTCTAGGAAGTAGGGCAGTAACTAAGATGGGCTCAGGGGGGCTCATCCTCCCGTTATTAGAGACACCCCAAGATGGGCAAAGCTGGGGGAAGTAATGTTTTCAAATATGGTGTTTAAAAGCACTGACTGCCAAGCTGAGAAGAATCCCTGTGCCCAAAAGGCTAAGGCAGAAGAATCACCATGAATTTGAAACCATTCTGGACTGTAGAGTAAGACTCCGAGTGGCCCCAAAATAACAAAAAGCACCTATTCCCAGGTATATTCCTGGTTTCTTTATTCATTACTGATTACTAAAACCACATTGCCTGCATTTCTATTTACTTTTTGTGGTCTACTTGCTAGCTAGGTCTGACCAAGAGATCAAAACTGAGATAAGGCCTCCGAGGTTATGACAACAGCACGTGAGATGAGAACCCCGTAGCAACAACAAACTATTCGAATCTGATGGACAAAAGTCATAGTTCATGCAGACTGAGCTAATTAGGCAGTTACCTGGGAAAAGCCAGTGCCTCCTAAGCCACCACGCTCCGTTTTTTTCCCCTCTGACTGGAGTGGCTGGGCCTCAAAGTATCCAGGTGGCTTATGACTACGAAGCATTTTAATAAGCTCTGTGAGTGATGGGTGTAATTGGCATGGAAGGGCGCCTTTGATGCCCGATGGATTCTACAGGGATAGCATTGTGACACCGTCCCCCAGACCGCGTCACAAAATCCAGGGGCCCGCATGTGTACTGAAGTCACTAATTGGAACATCCGCTCCCCTGACAGGCGCGAAAGAGAGAAAGCAGTTAATTACTTCTCTTCATATCTGATGATGAAATTTTCCCTTTCCTCCCCTCCTTTAGAGGACATCATTAGCCTGTCATGGTAGGTGAACAATGTTCCATTATATCTGGAATCTTTTTAATGCACACACACACACATTTGGATTGAACCTGTGCTATAATGGATAGATAATGAACTTGGTCACCAGCTAGTGAGTCATTGTTTGAGACACACATTTTTAAAGGAGACCTCCTTGGAAGGCCCATGGCTTCCTGGGACTCTGGGGAGGAGCTTCACATCAGCTTTCTACAAGGAGGAGGATCTGTGTGACACCTGGAGCCTCTCGCCTGCTGAACCATGGCTTTTTATGTATACACATGGCTGTCAGTTCAAAGCGTCTACCTCTTCATTTCTAGCAGACTTACCAAGAAATGCTAAAACAGATCTACTTTATCTGAAGCAGGAACTCACTATGTATAATAGAAGAGATGACCATAGAGATTGGAGACTGTATTGTTCTAGGGTTGGGGGATTTTTTTGTTTGGAGACAGGGTCTCACTATGTATCTCTGGCTGTCCTGGAACTCATTATGTAGACTAGGCTGTCCTGGAACTCACAGAGAACCATTTGCCTTTGCCTCCTGAGTGCTGGATTAAAGGTGTGTGCCACTAAACCTGGCTTGTTTTAGCTTGAGATCTGAGCTGTAAGCAATCAGAGCTGCCCAGTGCTGAACACCTTCAAGGGCTCTACATTGCCTTGTCACAAAAAACCACGTTCCTTCCCTGGGCCTTCAAGGCCTCCACCCTCCAACCCCAACTGATTCTCCAGCCTTCTTTTGCCCCACTCTCCACAGATGACTTCTTTCCAATGACTGAGCTATTCCCTGCACTTTGAATACATCTTGCCACAATGCACACGTACGTGTCTAGTAGCAATGAACCACATATACAACAGTAATGCCTAAGATCAGAACAGGGCTGGAAGCCTCTGTTGTCTGTGCCGTCACAGTCATCCGGAGAGCAGAGTGCAGACATTCTTCCTGTGTGTGTGGTGATGCAGGGGGACGGGGCACAGGGGTGATGAACCAGCTATGTTGGTGTGTTGGTGTGTGTGTGTGTGTGTGTGTATTTGTGTGATACAAGACTGCAGAAGTCCAGAGGTGCAGAGGTGCAGGCATGCAGGCATGACACACCAGCTGTGCTGTCATGTTTGTGTGTATATGTGTGTGTGTGTGTGTGTGTGTGTGCATGATACATGCAGGGGGACAGGGGCACAAGTGTGACATGGCAGCTGTGCTGTTGTGTATGTGTGTGTGTGTGTGTGTGTGTGTGTGTGTAGTATGTGTCTAATGTGTGTGGGTAGGTGTGAGATGCAGGAATACAGGAGTGCAGGGGTGACACAGCAGCTGTGCTGGTGTGTGTGTGTAGTGTGTGTGTGTGTGTGTGTGTGTGTGTGTGTTAGCATGCATGTGATGCAAGGCTGCAGAGGCACAGGGGTGATGGACCCATTGTGCTGTCTGCTATCCAATCTGATTTCCATTGCTGTGATGAAAACCATGATCAGATCAGAAAGGGTATGTCTGGCTTCCATGTTCCAACTACATAGGTCCATTAGTGAGGGAAGTCAGGGCAGCAAGTCAAGCAGGAACAGAGTCAGGAACCATGGAGGGAAGTTCTTTACTGCCTTCTTTCTGCAGCTTGCTCAGCTCCCTTACATAGCCCAGGCCTACCTGCCTAGGAATGGCACTGTCCACCATGGCCTGGGTCTTCCTGCGTTAATTAGCAACTAAGAAAATGTCACCCAGACAGGCCCACAGGCCAACCCTCAGCTGAGGTTCCCTTTTCCTAAGTGACACTAGCTTATGTCAAGTTGACAAACTCATGTAGCTCAGGCTAGCTTCAAACTTTCTATGTAGACCAGGATGGCCTTGAGCCTCCCATTCTTCTGCCTCTGCCTCTCAGTGTGCCACCATGCCCAGTTTAACTCACAACTTAGTGCAGACAAGACAAACGCTCCATGAAAGGAACTCTCTCCACAGCCCAGCTTTTGAGTATCCACATCCATTATTTATGATTTTACTTTAGACAAAAGCTGTATGTTGTCTAAAAGCAAGGTGTAGCAAGCTGTCAATGCTTCTGTCCAGAGGGAGGCTGGGGACTGGTGACCCCAAACCTGAGGGGATTCTGACACAGTTCCCTGACCTGAATGACCTCTTCCATCTTCTTCTTCATCTGTCCCTATCTCTAACTCTCCTCACCATACCGAGGCAAGAGGAGCACCAAAGGCCATCTCTGTGTGTCCCCTTAGTCCCCAGGGGGAGAAGTTCTCTATATAAAGCAGAGTCAAAGTGAGCAGAACACCGGATCCTGGGCTCATTCCTTTAGTCAGGCCTAGGAACCATGACCCGGTCTAAACCATTGCTACGTTTAGTTTTAAAAGGTCACCTTGCTGCAGCCTAGAATCACCTGGGAGAAGAACTGGATGAGGGTTGGCCTAGCTTACATTAGTCTGTGGACACATATGTAGGCAGTTGTCTTTATTGTTAGTTGACCCAACTCTCCAGGCTAGATCCTAAACTGTGCCATTAGAAGAAGAAGAAAAAAAAAGGAGGAAGAGGAGGAAGAGGAGGAGGAGAGGAGGAAGAGGAAGAGGAAGAGAAGGAGGAGAGAAGGGGGAAGAGGAAGAAGAGGAGGAGGAAGAGGATGAGGAAGAAGAGGAGGAGGAGGAGGAAGAGGAGGAAGAGGAAGAGGAAGAGGAAGAAGAGGAAGAGGAGGAGGAGGAGGAAGTCTAATACTAGCTGAGTAAGTCGACTGCATGGTATATTCATTTCTCTCTCCTCTTGACTATAGATGTGATGTGACTAGCCACTGGCATTCCTTGGCTTGACTTATTCAAAATGATAGACGTACAAAATGAATTTTAAGTAGAATAAACTCTCTCCTCCCCTATGTTGCTCTTGGTCAGGATATTTCTTTAAATTTAAAAAGTGTCCGTGTGTGTGTGTGTGTGTGTGTGTGTGTGTGTGTGTGTGTGTGTGTGTGTATACCAAAAGAGGACACTGGATCCTCCAAAGTGGAGTTACAGACGTTTGTAAGTAACTCCAGATGGGTGCTAGGATCTGAACTCAGATTCTCTGGAAAGAGCAGTGAACTCTCCTGACCACTGAGCCATCTCTCCAATGTTGTCAGGGAATTTATCACAACAATGGAAACAAAACTAGGACAAATATCAGAGTCTATTTTTAGAACAATGCCACGTGTAGTTAGCTACTGGTGATTTATGAGACTGCCTTAAAGAGAAACACTACATTTATCTAATCTCACACTAATTGCAAATATCAACTGCTCATCAAAAAGGGGGCGAGAATGGCCCCACTTCCAAACTACCCTTCCAAGAAGCTGGTACCTCGATACTTTGTGTTCAATCTTCTAAGCACTAAGGGAAACCTTGCTTTTCGTGCTAGTTGCTGAGAGGGGAAATCGCCTCTACTCTGAAGGTTCTCAATGTGGCATGCAGGATCTCAAGAAGGGCACAGTTGTGGGTATGGGAGGTAGCAGGCCACGGAGGAGCTATGCATTGGCAGCAGGTCAGCCGCCATGGCCCAACAGGCCGCTTTCCATTTCAAAATCCTCAGTGTGAATAGGGGCGATTGTGTGGCTGGGATCCCAGCAGTGCCCAGCATCCCCAGTGAGGTGGGATTTACTCACCCCCATGACCAAGGATGCTGGAAAGGGCTTGGCAGGAACCCTTTGACAATATTTGCCTGTTTTCTGCTGGAAACAGCCTCCAGATCATGTGGCCCCGATTCTTTTTGGCTGCTTGGCAGTTAGTTATTTGTTCTCGGAGGAGGCCTGGTGTCTCCAGGGTGGTGGGGAGGGGGCTCTGGAAGGGAGGGGCCAGAGGAGAAGCAAATCATTCCTAACCCAGTTCTAGGAGCAGGGCAAGTAGTCCTGGGAGGGTGGGTACTGTCAGCCTGGCCTAGCAGCTCTCCCTTCTGACATCCCTAGGGCTGCAACTGCCACAGGAGACGGAGGACAACCTGAAGGACATAAACTCCCCAGACAGAAGATTCTTATACAGGGAGCTTCCGAGGTTTGTGTGCATAAGCATCCTGTGCTGCAGGTAAAGCAGGAACTGGTTGATGGGCAGCTTTGCAACCCGGCCATCATCCCACATGGAGGTAGCAGCTGTTATTGTCCATGCGTGCACAGAGGAGGACCCACAGGAAAACCTTCTTTGGGGTCCTGTTTATAAATCAGAGGTGAGATTTGGACAGATCTAAAATTCCCACCAAGGAAATGGGCAGCTAAATTCTGCTGCTGTACTCCATGAAGCACTGAATGCCACTTACAATGAAGAGAATTTCTTAATCTTTGAGAGTGAGAGTGTGTGTGTGTGTGGGGGGGGGGAGACAGAGACAGAGATAGAGACAGAGAGAGACAGAGAGAAGAGAGTGAGTAGGCATGCATTGCCAGTGGCAGGTATATGGAGGTCATTTCTGTCCTTCTGTGTGGGTTCCATGGCTCAGAGTTGGGTTGCAAGGCTTGGTGGCAGGTGCTTTTATCCACTGAGCCACCTCTCTAACCTGGGGTTAATTATTAGCTAATCTGGTATGGCATCACTAATCTGACATGATACCACTAATCTGGTGTGATATTACCAATCCACTGTGACATCACTAATCTGGTGTGATGTCACAAATTCACTGTGATACCACTAATTTGGTATGGCATCACTAATTTACTATGACGTCACCAATCTGATGTGATGTCACTAATACATTGTGACATCACTATTCCACTACGACATCACTGATCTAGTGTAACATCAGAATGCTCTTATAAGGAATAAAGTAAGCTCAGAATCTATGAAGCCTGGCTGACTGTGAAGCAATATTATAATAATTGTGTGCCTTTTATAGAGAGACTATAAGTAAAATAAAAAAACAAATTAAAAACACACAGCGCAAAACTCCCACAGGTATTCCATGTGATACAAACATATTCACACATCTTACTGAAAACAGTTATTTTTAGGAAGAAGCAAAAAACTACAGTAAGAATGGGCTTTAGCCTCATCTTCAGTTTAACTTTGGAACAAGGAAATGTGTTACTTGCATCGATAACAGAAGACACGGGAGGCATTTATGACTACATTTATATCTCGAATTTTCTAAAGTGTTAACAAAATATAAACGGTGAGTGTTACACAAAGGAGAGGACATGGGGGTCTCAAAACTGCCCGAGGGGTCTCCTTAAGCCAGAGTCACAGTCTCCTCCCAAGGGGTCTCCTTAAGCCAGAGTCACAGTCTCCTCCCAGCTCAGCTCCTCAGGAATCTGCTTCAATGATGCAACATGTGGGTCCCAGGCACAGGCTGAACACACTACTGTGCGCTCATCCTGTAGTGTGGAGAGCCCAGCTACAGCCTCAGGGCACCATAGTGGCCCTGTCTGGATGTTCCTCTGACCTTCGCTTCCACAGGGCGAGGTGTCAGAGAGGGTTTCTGTTGTTACACATCTCTCCACTGAAGTGGCACCTCGGGGATGCTTTCCTTTACTGCTCACTAGAGTAGAGCCGACACCCTATCCTCTAAGTCTCTCATAGCACTCGTCACGGGCTAATGTGAGCGAGGTCACTGAAAAAAAATACCACTGTGGTTGTAGCTCAGTAGAGTGCTTCCAAGCTTGCTCAAAGCCCTGGATAAATCAGGTGTAGTAGCTAGTTTACACTGTAATCCATAAACGCAGGAGGTCCAGGCCAGAGAGAGTTCAAGGCTAGCCTGGGCTACAGACTCTTTCTCAAAACAAACAAACAAAAAATATTTAGACAGACAGACAGACAAAAATTGTATGGTTCTGTTTTATCCCACTAGGACTGGCAGTGACACATAGTAAGTATTCACTAAGCATTGCTTGAATTTAGTTAATGACAAAAGCTATTTTAACATGCAACAGAAAGGAAACTGGTGTTGGATTTGATATTCTTAAACATATACACTTTCAAATCTGTTTTGCTCCATGATTGCATGGGATGAAATTGGTTCTAGAATGTTCCACCTGACCTTGTATTCCAAAGAACAAATCTCTGATGCAGAACCAGGTGCTACAGACACAGAATGTAGGAAGGAGGCTTGCCCTGCTCTGGGTGGCCCTTTGGGGACTCATAAGGAAGGAGTGTTCTGAGGAACTGTAAGTGCCACCCCTCCATGGCAGGCACTGTCTGAGCCAGGCAGTTCATCCTCAGGATGACACAACTGTCACCTCCATTGCACTGGTGTGTAAACTGAGGCAGAGGGAGGCTGAGGACTGGTCTGAGGCTGACAAGTGGCAGAGCTGGGATCTGTCTCCAGTCTGATGTCAGAGTCAGACAACACAATCTGACCATTCCAGGCAGATGCTCAAGCATCACAGAAAAACAGGTGCTACAAGAGGTGAGTTTGCTGGGGGGGGGGGGGGGAACAATTTAGAATCCCTGGCCTCCATTTTTTGGCAGAGGTAGGGGGAATAGGATCTCACGTAGTCAGGATGATCTCGAACTCACTACATGTAAGGGAGAAGTTGAGTTTAACTCTCTTGCCTCCACCTTCCATGTGCTGGGATTACAGGCATGCGTTATCACATGTGGTTTGTCATGTGCTGGGCATTGAAGCCAGGCTTCCTGGACACAGGGTGAGCGCCCATCCAACTGAGCCTCATCCCCAGGTGACAGGTTACTGGTTAAAGCTTGCAGAGATAAGAGGAAGACAAATGAGGGCAGGCATCCCAAAGGACGTCAGCTCCTGTAACGAGAGTGTCAGCCATCAGCTGGCTCTGTCTCCAGATAACACAGGTGGCCTCTAAGATCCCTTTTTAGACGTTTCACTTGCCCCTTTATGTGTCTTTCTCTATGTGTGTTCTTTCTCATTGAAACTCTGCTGGCAAGCTGGCCAGGGAGACTCCTGGAGGGCGACCTGAGATCTATCCAGGTGCCTTCTCCTCTGCCATGGTTCTCTCTTCTCTGAGTACATCAGCCCAGAGACTTAAACATGACACAGTATGTATAGTCACCGGCTTCCTTTCTCCATCTGATCCTTCAGCTTTCTCTTCCCAAGAACCAGGTTGGCAGTTAGAACCCCAGCCAGATTCCTGACTCCTCCCACTTAAAAAGCAGTGGTCCACTAATGATGTAACTCTCTCAGCATTCCTTCCTCCTCTAGAAAACAGACGCAGAAATAGGAAGGCCATTGACCCCTAGATGACACAGAGCAGGTAAGGGAGCCCCACACAGGGGCTGCCATGGAATTGATGGGACACCTTGTCTTCTCCAAACCTGTCCCTCCCCTTGACTCCTGGGTTCCTTTGGGTTCACTGAGCCAGACTGCTAAGAGAAGAATAGCCTTCAACTGCCAAGATTCTCCAGAATGGACCTTACCTCAGAGACCTCCAGGGCTCAAAGCCACAGCACAATGTTCAAATAAAGCTTTGAGAAGAAAGCCCCTCTCTGTGCATTTCACCAAGGCCAGGAATTTCAAAAAGTAAATGGAAAGTCATTTAGAGGATTGCTTTTGTTATTGTTGTAGGGCTAAAATAATTATATTTTCATCAACTATTAATTTACTCAGGGCTCCTCGGTTAAAAATGGACAGTCTCATTTTTACTATTTGCTAAAACTCCAATCCATTGTAATAACAGATCCCATTAAAACTCAATTAACAACATTCACAGAAAATCTAATTCTTGCCAGTATTTTGCTAATGAGAATAAAATTTACTTCCAAAGAAAAGACTTGTGAAAACTCAAACCACCAGGCTCAATCTAAGGGGAACCCTTTGTATTTACCTGCAAACCAAATAGATTGCTCAAGGGTTACCAAATCAGTATCACATCTTCAAAGGAGCCGAGTGATAGCCCACCCTAGCTAGAGAGATCTGAGTGGCTCACACTTCCCGAAAGTGGACACTTACCATTGCAGGGTGGCAGGCGTGGAGTGAGGCTTGGACGCTCTGTTATTTTCTTTCTCCTCATCTGTTAAAGGAAAGAAAAAAAAAGAAGCTGACTTCAGTTGGCAACAGGAGGAAAAAAATCAAAGGCTCCTCAGTAATTCCAAGTTTCAAAAAATGAGGTCTCCCTCAGACGCTGACGCCTCCAAACACTGATGTCTTGGCAGTCCCAACACACTGGCCTTGTCACACACCAGTATAAAGAGCACAAGGAAAACATACTTTTCATTTTTTTCAGACAGAATTGAACTGTGTAGCCCTGGTTACATACGGATCTTGGAACTTACTGTGTAGACCAGGGTAGCCTCAAATTTAGACCTGCTTCCTGAGTCCTGAATTAAAGGCATGCACTACCACAGCTGACCTAGAAAACTGACTTTCTACAGGAGACCCTTAAGTCTGATTTTCTTTATTTGACAACCACAGGTGAGTCTGACAAGCCACCCTCCATCGACACTCACTGCTAAGATGGCACCCCACCACTGGCTACTTGACAGATGTTTCGGACATTTGACTCCATGGTTTAAGGACTTAAGAATGTATCATCCTCACTCAGTGATGTGGACTGAAAGTTTGTGTCTCTCCAGTATTCATTTAGAAAATTAACCTCGCCCCTGAGCTAGTGTTGGGGGTGGGCCTTTGACTCCCTTGTGAAAGGGTCAGAGCCTTTATACAAAGACCCCAGAGAGCTGTCTTGTCCTTTCTGCACTCAGCATACACCAAGAAGAAATGTGGCTCCGCACTAGAGCCACACCTCAGCCATGGCAGCCTTCAGAGACAGCTTGAGGTCTTTTATTAGAACGACTGGACAGACTCAGGTGTTCACCGTATTGTGTTCCTTGTGACCCCAACAGAACAGGCAGTTTAGGATGGTGACAGCTGTGTCGGAGTTCAGGACTGCAGTATGGGAGATGGGGTCATCCAGCCTCTTTGTAAAGGACTGGATAATGAGTACTTTAAGGTTTTTCAGTACAAGAGGAAAATCGGAAATATTTTGTAGAATTTTCTTTTGATAGGGTTCACATTGACCTCAAATTCATGGCAACTATTCTGCCTCAGCCTTCTTGAGTGACTTAGAATTTTTATAACAAGAAAGAAAACGAATCTCTGTCTCTGTCTCTCTCTCTCTCTTTCTCTCTCTGTACACATACACACACATACACACACACACACACACACACGCACACACGCATGCATGCACATGCACACACACATACAATTTTTTTTCAAAAATTCAAAATACAGTAATAACAATCACTAATATTTTAGCATGTCTATTAATGAGAATAATAAAGTTGTCTGAGGTGAATTCTTACCATTTCTCTTCACTGGGATTCAGTTAGCATTCCCCAATATCAAACATCAAAAAAGCTTATCTCTACAGGCCACTCAACTGGTGCCCTACGGAAGAGCCATCAGACCGGGTCAGACCCACAGGGCCCTGACTGCTAAGACCTTCACTGCAATAGTCAGAGCAATACAAATCTCTGCTAACAGAGGGCAATCAGCCTTCCAGCCAAGTCTCAAGGAGGATTATGAAATGGAAGAGTCAACACAAGGTTTCTTGATCCACTGATTTAATCCAAGGAAAGTGCTACAGACTCAGATAGTTTCAAAAGAAAATTATATACATGGATGGAAATAGCATGATGAATTTCATTACTTCTTACACTTAATACATACTAAGAATTTGGTTTTTAAGTACTCGGTTGGCTGATGATGACATCAATATGCCTGTAATATCCAAACCTAGAAAGCTGAGGGTTTCAGTTAGGAGGGTTAATGGTTCACAGTCAGTGACAGGAGATGATTCAGAAGGTAATAGTGACCTGCGATCGATCCCTGGAGCCCCGTGGCAGAAGCAGAGAACAGGCTCTTGAACGTTGCCCTCTGACCCCCATGTGCATGCCCACCTCCCAATAAATGTTAAAAACTAAAAAACAATACACGGCTAATCCGGTACAAAGTGAGACGCTGTCTCTAAGATGTGCAAAGCCCTGGGTTTTATTCTTAACATTTCAAACAAACAAAAAGGGGGGATAAAGAGATAAAAGAAAGAAAGAAACCATATTGCTCAAACCCCCAAATATACTGAACAAAATTTGGCACAGAAAACTTATATGGAAAAAAAACTAATACAAACAACAACAAAAATGGTATGAAGTGCTGGTAGCAGGCAGGGGCGTCTGCCCTTTTGACATTGTGACACAATGTTGTCATCTACAAAGTCTATGCTCAAGAACCGTGCACCCAAGCTGCCTCTGCTTTTGTACCAGGCTGCATCCATGATATCCTTGGCAGCACACATCCTTCCACAGGCCACAGGTTGGATACAACCTGTCTACTCTTTCCCAAAATCTTGAAACTGTTCAATAAAGTTGAATCCAGAAAATATTTTCTCCATGAAAACAAATTGGTATCAATATCATTTTGATTAAAACATTGGGTTGAGAAAATTTTTTCCAGAATTAATTGGAGTCTGTGAGAGACTCTCTGACTAATAAAGGAACAGACGGGAGACAGTGAACCTGTGACTGTACAGAGAGAAGGGCCTGAGGACAGGGTCAACGTTGAGGGCACAGAGAGAAGGCAGGGAGTGACCTAACTTCTGAATTCCATGCAGTGCCTCTCATTAATAGGCCCCAGAATAGCTTCCTCTCTGTTTTATAAGCCAATCCCACTCCTCAGCTAATAAAACCTGTACTCATTGGGTGTTCTTTTTCTGTCACCCAAACCACAGTATTAATACAAATCCTAAGAGAGGTGCACCTGAGAGAGGTGCAAAAATGTCAGAATACTCAACAGAGTCAACACTGTTAGTCTTCTTCGTCACCCAGAGCCCCTTCTAAATGGTCCTTGTTCCTTCAAGCCTAAATTGGGCACACACCAGCTATTGGAAGTTTCACCAACACTAGCCAAGACAAGAATCACACATTTCTGGTTTTATTCTGCCATAACTCACCGTTCATCTCCCAGATGA
The DNA here is from genome assembly GCF_011762505.2 of Arvicanthis niloticus. NCBI lineage: Eukaryota > Metazoa > Chordata > Mammalia > Rodentia > Muridae > Arvicanthis > Arvicanthis niloticus. The sequence goes on along the minus strand of NC_133429.1, from coordinate 7,292,938 downwards.
ACAGGCTAGCCCACATTCATCTCCTCTCCTCGAGGCCTGGCTCCCTGAGAAGGGCAGTGAGTACCCAAGTCACCTTTGTGTTGTCTCTTACCAGGGCCTCAGTACTTAACACTGTTAACTCTGCTGTCTACCGTTGTTTAAAACCACCACTACCACATTAATAAAAAGGTGGTTTTACAGCATAGTAGAGCATGGATCTCTGGATGTCATAAGACATGTCATAAGAAACACGTAGAGTGATTTTCAGTTTCTGTAGTTCACAAAATGGAAATAGCAAGGAACTACTTGGATTTTTGGAGAGGAAGTCAAATTGTAAATAATGATACCTCCCAGTGCTGGTGCGTATGCTGTAAAACTGACATTCTGTAGCTCCAATCATGCAATGTCAGCTTATCTTGCAGAGAACCTGAGCTGGGTCCCCAGCACTCCCATGGTGGCTCACAAATCTATAACTCCAGTTTCAGGGGATCTGACACTACAGACACTAGCCACACATGTGGTACACAGACATGCAGGCAGGAAGACAGTCATACACATAAAATAAAAATAAATATAATAATATCTCTATTATAATAATATATACAATAATAAATATAATAAAAAAATACCGAGATAATATTAACATTCTTTGAAATAGCACTGGACTAGACATTGTGCAGTGTTCTCTACAGTCTATCTCATTTGATTCCTCTGGTCAGGGTTAGGAGGAAGTTGCATATACTTACAAATTAAGAAACAAAGTTTTGTGGAGACTATACAACTCGCCCAATCCCAAATGGTTGGTAAATGTGGGCTGATGCTTGGTACCTGGCCGTAGGGTGGGCCGGTGCTTAGGACCTGGCTCTAGGGTGGCTATGGTAATGTGGGCTGGTGCTTGGGACCTGGCCGTAGGGTGGTTATGGATCATATTTAGGCGAGAACTGTTCCACAAAGCCAGTATGGGCTTCTCATCTCATCACCAACAAGATGCCTTCTGCCTCCTGGGCTCCTCCTGCCCTCGGAGCCATTTGTGCCTCTGTGCCCAGCTCTGAATGCTTGGCCTCCCTCAACAGGGGTCACTCTCAGGCCTGATCCTCTTGTTTGGTTACTATCAATCCTACATCTCCTGAAGGACTAGTTGCTTCCACTAAATGATAATTGAATGCCTGCTATCTATGCCAGGTGTAAAGGCTGAGAAAAAGAAGACACAGCCTCTACTCTCTTGAACTCAAACTACCAGCTAAAAAAGGAAAAGTTGATTTTCTTTAACAGTCTCGCTGGGTATACAACCACACTTAAGGACAGACCCCATACCCAGCAGCAGAAGGTCAATGCAAAATAAACTCAGTGGTATTTTTGGAGGATTTTTGTTTTATTTTTATTTTGTTGTATTTGTTTGTTTCTCCCTTAAAACTCCTTTGCTAATATATTATGGTTTCTGATTTTTGTTTTTATGGGTTTTCTGTGTGTGCGAATGTGTCTCAGCGTCTGTGTGTCTCCTGTGCTTCTTTGGCTCTTTTTTTCTCTTTGCTTGTTTTTCCTATCCTGGTTTGTTTTATTTTATCTTATTGTTTTATTTATTTATTTATTTATTTATTTATTTATTTATTTATTTATGGTCTTTAGAGACAGGGTTTCTCTGTGTAGCCCTGGCTGTCCTGGAACTCACTCTATAGACCAGGCTGGCCTCGAACTCAGAAATCCACCTGCCTCTACCTCCCAAGTGCTGGGATTAAAAGCGTGCGCCACCACTGCCTGGCTTATTGTTAGTTTTTAGATGTCTGTATTCTAATGGGGGGAGGGAGGGTTTGGTGGGTGGAGAAGTGGGAAGGATCTGGGAAGAGTTGGGGGATGGGAAATCATAATCAGAACATACCATATTTAAAAATCTATTTTCAATTAAAAACCATTATCAGCTAAAAGAAAATTCAAGTTCTGGACAGGCCCTGTGGAGGTTGCTATGGATGCTATGGCAACGAGGGAGGTGGCATGTGAGCCTGGCTTGGGGTCTGCAGGAGCCGTGGACCCAAAGCAGGCAGGAAAGAATGTTTAAGGAGATGGAGTGGCCATGGGTGACTGAGACTGTAGGAAGTAGAGCTGCCCAGTGCCTTTGCAGTTCACTAGGCTGAAGGGCCTCAGGTCAAGTTAAACCCCATCTCAGACGGTGCAGCATCAGGCCAGTGGGATTCCTGGAGCCTGTACTCTCCAGTGCCCACCCCTTGGTCCCGCTAAAGCCAGAGGACAACAGTCTACTTCAAAGAACCCTTAGGAAAATCCACGTACAGATCCTAACACAGCCCAGGCACCTCTGTGCCTCTTCCTTCCTGTCTTCTCTACAAACTAGGCTCAAATCCTGGCTCTGCAAGTTGGAGAAGCCTTTCCGACTCTCAGTTCCTCATCTGTAGAGATAAGATAGCATGAAGCACGCAGGGCTCTGACCCTGTGTACATGATACATGTGCATGTACATTACAGTGGACGTGCTACCAAGGTGTTCCCTGAGCCTCTAAAAGCTGTAGTTTCTCCATGAGGGTCACCACCCAGGTCACTGTCCTGCACAGGGACTCCACGGTCCCAGAGCCGCCTGTCTTCTCTCTAGCAGAGCCCTCATTTCAGGGTAGAATTACTACTCAATTACTGCTTTAGCCTATTCCAGTTTCTGTAATGAAATGCCATAGACTAGGTAGCCTATAAACAAGACATCTTTTTGCACACTTCTGGACGCTGAGATGATCAAGGAGCAAAAAGATTCCACATCTGGTGAGGGGTCTCTTCCTGATTCACAGGAGCAGTTCAGCATATGCAGTGCTCCCCACCCCCATGGCAGGATGGGCGGGAAGTTCTCCGTGGCCTTTTTTATAATGGTACCCATTCATTCTTGAAGACTTCGCCCTCATGTTCTAACCCCCCACCCCTTTCTAGACCTCTACCTTCTAAATAACATCACTTTGGGCTTCAAGGGTCAACATTCACATTCTGGATAACAGAAGCCTTCAGTGGACAGCTGCTTGGTTGGGCTGCAAGTTCAGAAAGGCACAGACCCTGCTCTGGGTGCCTCTGGTGCCAACACACAGCAGAGACTCAGAGAGCACTAAAGGGTGAGCCCTTCCCTCTGGCTTCAGAAAGCACACGGATACCAGCACAGGAAGGGCCATACATGGAAGACTTGTAACATGCCAAAAGTATGTAAGCCCTTCATGAGGCCTTGTTCAGATTTCATAGCTGCCCTAGCAAGCAGGTAAGTTCTCTCTCTCTCTCTCTCTCTCTCTCTCTCTCTCTCTCTCTCTCACACACACACACACACACACACACACACACACACACACACACACACACGGCACCAAATGCAGCATCTATGGTGTTTAGGATTCATCAATATGAGAGTTGATGCTATTAGCTAATAACTGTGGCTTATTAGCATTTTCTCCTCTTATGGAGGAGAGACGGGAGGCTCAGTGAAGTAAGCTATTTGTCTAAGGTCGTGTGAATGCCAGAGGAGGGAAGACAATGAACACACTTGCCCTTGTCAGAACCTCCCAGACTCCAACTCCATAAACCTGGCTTTCTTTCCAGCCTGCAGCAATGGGCTGAGGGTTTAAAGACCCTCAGTTTCTGCCTGGTTGTTTTTCCCCCAGTGGTTTAGTTCCTGTGCTGATTTAATTTGCCATATCCAGGTACCTGTTCTAGGATATTTCCTGCCTGGAGGCTGATTGGTGAAGTTTAATGTGATGGGAGAAAGTCTCTAAATTAATTACCTCTTCAAATCAAGAGGAAAGGTTCAAGTTCATGAGAGTCTTGGGTTTCACTTCCAAGTTCTAATTCTATTCCCTTTCATTGTGCTGGCCTGCCCACACCTGGCCAGGCCTCACCTGTTGGGAACAGGCAGTTGGCAAATGTTTTGTCTCCCTGAGTCACCTCCTTCTCCATCCACCTAAGAGCCCCAGCTGGAGAGGAGGGTGCGTGGTACCCGGGCTCTTGGCAGCGACACCAACCCCTAACAGGAAATCCATCTCCCGGTGGGAACAGGGCTCAGTCCCAGACCAAACAGCGATGTTGGCAGTATTGTTCTGCCTCCTTTCCCTCTTCTGGGTGAATTCCTCCACAGCCTCTGTCTAGGGAGGAGCCCATCTAATTCAGATGTGGCTCCCAAAGCTGTACCAGAAAATCTTCATAGATTTTCACCATAAAAAAAAAAAAAAAAAAAATCAAAGCTTTCTATGTGAGGGAGGGAATAGAAAATGTGCCGTGATTTTCAAAGATAACGGCTCACTTGGACAAATCACAATCACGACATACATAGCGGGTTCATCTGCCCACCACACATAAGCAAGCTCCACCAAAGCAGGAGGAGAAAGACCCTGAGCCTGGAAGGAAACCTGCCAAGGCATGCTGGGAGGTATAAGAAGTCAGTCACTATGGTCCATCTTCAGTGTAAGGTGGGCTCAGAGCACGTCAGTGAATGACAGATGAACAGGAGGCGTTGGTCCCCTCTCTTCCCCAGCTGGACACGGGCATCTGTTTGCTTGGGCATTTTTAGCCTTTTCTAAGGGCTGAAAAGCTACCAACCATTTGGTAAATGACTAAGCCCTGAATCAGAAAAGAGGAGGAAGTCTGTAGGCCTGGGAGAGGGCTATCGTAGGGAAAGAGCTCAGCCTGAAGACCTCAGTGTAACCCAATGAGGGGAAAATGCACTTGGGATTATAAAAACCACTAGTTTGAGCCAACCTGGAACATCAGCCTTTTTTTTTTTAACCTTCTCTGTAGGTTGATGCCCTATTTTACAAGGTCATAAAATAAATGGTTTCACTTTCAATCATCTGGTCTCTAGTATTCTTATTATAAGGAGATGGTCTGTCTTCATCAATGGAAAGAGAAACACTAATATTGCTCATATTGGTAAAATTCTACACGAAATCCCCAGAAATCTGCCACAAAGGTGAGAAGCGAGTACCGTGCCTCAGAGGGGGAGTGCAGTTCCTCCAGTGCAGAGGGTCCTTTGACAGACCTTGCTAACATCTCAAATGTCCTTTAAGCAGCAGCCTCACACCTGGGTTATACCCAGACACATGGGAATGATACAAATTTGGGGCTCTCTATCACAGCTTGCTTGTAAAGGAAGCTTGGAAGTGACCCAGTATCTGTCTGCTTTACCAAATAATGACACAGGCTCACCCTGGAATGCTATTCAGCTGCAAAAAAAAAAAAAAAAAAAAAAAAAAAAAAAAAAAAAAAAACCCTTATTTCCCTTTTCCCTTTCTCTCTCTCTCTCTCTCTCTCTCTCTCTCTCTCTCTCTCTCTCTCTCTCCCTCTCTTCCTCTCTCTCTTCTTTCTCTCTTGTCTTTCTTTTTTATTTGAGACAGGGCTTTATGTAGCCTAAGCTAGCTTGGAACTCATGATAAGTCAAGGATGGCCACGAATGCCTCATCCTCTTGTGTCTACCTCCCAAGTGCCGACCTTGTCGGTGTATGCCACGGTGCCTGGTGACCTCTATCTCACCAATGCCGAACACTCCTAGGCTGACCTAGAAATGAACACAAGTCACAGCACCGTGCATTTTTGCATACAATGTAACAAACATGCCGGGCAGCGGTGGCGCATGCCTTTAATCCTAGCACTTGGGAGGCAGAGGCAGGCGGATTTCTGAGTTCGAGGCCAGCCTGGTCTACAGAGTGAGTTCCAGGTCAGCCAGGGCTACACAGAGAAACCCTGTCTCAAAAAAACAAAAAAAACAAAAAAACAAAAAAACAAAAAAAAAAAGAAAAAAAGAATGTAACAAACACTATTTGTGTATGATGGAGGGAAAACAGCGACACAGAACTGAAGTGGAAACTTCTAGTTCTTTGGAAAGTTACATCAAATGATGGTTTTCTGAGACACACAGCTAAAAGGATGTCTTGCTAAAGCAAACATGTGAAAGAATGTTGTCCTGAAGCAGACACAGATGAAAGGATGTTTGGATATAGCAAATGTGAAAGGACATGTGACAAAGGAGTATAAACGTGACCCCACAGACAGTAGGGGCACTGAGTTTTGGTTTGGTTTGCTCCACCTCACTGTTCTTCACTAATGACATGCATGTATTGGTTCACCTTGCATAGTGTTAAGATCGACGTGTGATAACACTGCCATTGAGAGAAACTCGCCCAAGAACTGCTCATGAGGTTCCTGTGGCAGCTTGCCACTTCAGCGGCCTTGTCTCAGCCCGGTTGTCAAGCCTGTTGGTTTCTTCAGGGTTAAACTACAGCTGCCTGGTGTCTGCTTGATGAAAGGACTGGACTGTAGCTGCTGGTTCCTGTGTTGTGTCTGCCTGCCTAGAGGTCTGGTCTGCAGCTGCTGAGTGGTATTTGGTGTTTGCTGTGGGACTGAACTGCTGCCCAAGAAGATCAAGCTCACCCACAAAGAACTATTGCTGAACAGGTCCACAACCCCCATATGCTAATAACTTTTCTCTTCCACTACCTCAGCTGGATGACAGGCTAGAGAAGAGGTTGAACCCCTATTAAAAGTAGGTTGCAAAAACTTTATGCCTACACAGAACATATATTCATGTTTTTTATTTACATTAGGAAATACTGGAAGAATGCATTTTTAAAATGAATTAAATGGGGATAGTGAGATGGGCTCAGCCTGTAAAGGTACTTGCGGCCAAGCCTGAGGACCTGAGTTCGAGCCCAAGACCCATGTGGTGAAAGGAGAGACCTGACTTCCTCGAGAGTCTGGTGATCACTACAAATAAGTAAACAAATAACCATAATTTAAAGAACAAAACCAAAAAAGAATGAATGAAAATGGTCACTACTGAGCTAAAGTAGGAGATTTCCCTGTAGGAGATACCCCTTGTTTCTGACTTTAAGGCAGTGTCTAGCCTGGGCAACTATCTGAGCTCTCTCTGCCACTGGCAGGAAGATTTTGACCAGAGTTTGAGGGACTTACAAAGCAGGTCTGAGAGACAATCCTCCCTCCCCTAGCATGTCTTTTCCCCATCAGATAAAGCCCAGCAGTCTTCACATTATTCTTTCCCCGTTAAGAATTTCAAATGCAATTTAACAACATCTCTTGTTCTCCAGAATCCCCCTTATGTAGTTACAAGGCTCCAAACTGGATAATAAACTAAGGGACCCTGAGTGAACTGAGTTGAGAAAGGGGAGACTTTCACTTACAGAACCTTGAAACAGGGAGCAGCCTTAATAGAGCAGTGCTATGTCACATCACCTCGTGACCCACCATGATCCTGGGTTTCCTATGCTAAGTGCTCTCTGTCACCTCCAGCCATGGTGAGTCAGGAGGGTCAGAAGGTAAAGGAAGAAGCCAGCTTCCAGGGCAAGGCAAGATGGTGGGCAGGAGAGCCACTATCAGAAACTGGGAGAGAGAGGAGAGAGCAGACCCAGAGTGGACCAATCAAGTGATCCCATCTGCCAAGCCACAAGGATCATTCCTGAGCATGCATGGGTCTGACAGTACCAGGGAAGGCTACTGCTCCTAGTAAGATACAGGCTGGAGGCTAGAGTCCTTTGATGTTTAGGTACTCAGGAAGGGCAGTCTGGAGGCTGGGGCATTTGGGCACATCTGCGTTAGACTGTTTCTAGTTCCCAGAGAAAGGAAAAGGAGTTCAGAAACATCCCATTGGTCTCTTGCTCTTTGGAGCTATCTTGTCACCTGAGTCTCTCCAGCTTCCTCTGTGACTACTACAACAAGTCTGCACCTAATCTTTTCAAACCTGCACCTTGAGGGGGAGCCCTGGGAGAAGTACCCTCTTGGCTCTAATACCCTGAAACCCCACTGCAGTGGGCTTCAGAGGCACCTTAGCTATCAGACTTGCAGCTCCTTCTTTGGACTTCTAGTCCTCCTGTGACATCACTTCCACTTGACTGTCATCATCAAAGGAAGCCAGGGCAAGAACAAAAGCAAGCAGGAACCTGGAGGCAGGGGCTGATGCAGAGGGCATGAAGGAGTGCTGCTTACTGGCTTGCTCTTCCTGGTTTGCTCAGCCTGCTTTCTCATAGGACACAGGACCACCAGCCCAAGGGTGGTCCTACTCACAATGGGCTGGGCCCTTCCATATCAATTGCTAATTAGGAAAATGCATGCTGGGTAGTGGTGGCACACACCATTAATTGGACAGGCAGAGGCAGGAAGATATCTATGAGTTTGAAGTCAGCCAGGTTTATGGAGTGAGTTCCAGAATAGCCAGGACTACACAGAGGAATCCTGCCAAAAAAAAAAAAAAAAAAAAAAAACCAAAGAAAAGAAAAAGAAAGGCAATGCTTTTCAGGCTTGCCTGCTTACAGCCCAATCTTCTGGAGATATTTTCTTAACTGATGCTCACTTCTCTCAGATCACTAGAACTGCATCAAGTTGACATAAAACTATGCATCTCAGGGCCAGAATCTCACATTTCCTGGCCTTTTCCCCATGCCTTCTTTTGACTCTCTGCTTGGAGCAATAGAACTCAAGACCCAGCTCCTGGATTTCTGCCTCCTGTTCTTTATCGTCTTTGCAGTAGACTAGATGATAGAAAATGGCAGCTGAGGGGCTGGGGAGAAAACCCAACTGGTGAAGTGCTTGTTCCCAAGCACAGGGATCTGAATTCGATCTTCAGAACCTATGCTTTAAAGCATGCCCAGTATGGCGAGAGAGTGATGGAAAGAAGATGGACTAACCAGAGTCAAACAGAAGCATAAGATCTGTAGTCAGGCATTCTGTTCTTATATTAATGCATCCAGAATTCCAATTACAGAGGAGGGAGCAAGGGGCAGAAAGTAGATCTGAAAGGCAAGGACTAAGATGGCCACAGATCTGATGGCAACCTATAGATCAGAGAAACCCTGTTCCCCATGAAGAAAAGATACAACCAAGTCCTATGTGTGGGCGCCATCGCTAGACCACTGAAAAGAGAAGGCCAAGAAAATAAATTTAACAGCAGCAAGAAAATAGCACACTCCATTCAAAGAAATGATGGTTCCTCTGAAGACTTATACCCAAGAGGCATTTTTTGTTGTATTTAGAAGATAACTGAAATGTCAACTTTAACATGTTGACAGGAAAGTCAAAATTTTTATATCCAGCATCTTTCAGAAATACTAATAAAGACACCTGATGTGACATGTGCCACACTGCATTGTGTTACAAGTGTCAAAGTCAGGAAAACAATCTCTTTCACACACACACACACACACACACACACACACACACACACGATCCTAAGAACTGGCAGAAATAAGGATGGGGGAGGGGCAGAATATGCAAATTAACAAAAATAAATATAACTGCTTAAAACAACAATAATCAGGTCTCTTGTGGTATCTGACATATTTAGACCAGAAGCACGCTCAAGTAAGAGCCTGGGAGATCAGAAGGAGGTCACGGTGCTCTCATGCTGAGCATGGAGCTCAGCCATTTGATAGCAGGCAGGCAAGGGCACTCTGGGCCCTTCTGTCTCTGACCCACATCACTGGGATCATAGACACCTGTGGCCACACTAGATATGGGCACTGGCAGTCAAACGAAGGTCCCTAAGCTGTACAGCCAAGTACCTTAACTTCTGAGCCATCTCCCCAGACCAGGACTTCCTCTCCAGAAGAATGTCTGCTTTGAAAATGAGCTGAAGAAAGCATCAGTTTAAACAGACATTCCATAAACCACACCCCCAAAAGACAACACCCAGTGTGTTGCTAATGCCATGGACAAAACAAGGAGAGAGCTTCAATAAAGGTGAAGATTATAAAGTGACTTTTTTTTATAGTTGTAGGGAAACACACACTCAAAACAAAACAGAAACAAACAACCAAAAAATCAACCAACAACCACAAACAGCCTGTGGCAGTTTGGCAGCACAGGGCTTGCCCAGCCCATACAAGGCCTTTGGGTTGATTCCCAGCACCACACAGAACAACAGAACAACCTTCATCGTGGGGCTAGAGGAGGGGCCAGCACATGTGTGACCCTGGGTTCCATCCCCAGTACCAAATAAACAAGACTAAAAACATTACTGTTGAATTTAGCAAAATCAGGAAAACAAACAAACAAACAAAAAGAAAACAGAGATGGAAAATACCCTGTAACAACCCAGAAGGAAGCTCGGGTAGTTGGGGCAAAACTTCAAGGCAAAATGATAGTGACAGGGTAGAAACAGCTGATGATGATGGTGATGGTGGCGGCGGTGGTGGTGGTGGTGATGGTGGTCATTGATAAGAAGATACAGCAATCCGAAATTACTCAAGAAATTAATATTTTTAAGTTAAAAACTAACAAAACTAAAAGGATAATTGAAAGCCATTATAATCAGGTGGAGCATTAAACGCACTTGTCTCAGAACTGAGAAAACAGCCAAAACATCTTCCTCCCTGTGACATTTGCCAAGCTAAAGCCGGTACTGGGACAGGAAGTGAGTCTCAACAATTTCTAATATTGACGTTGCACAGAAGATGTTCCACGATACGCTGGAGCTAGGTGAAATCAGGAACTGAATGACAGCTAAGCGGTGGCACAGGCTTGGAGAGGAAGCCTTGGGCCTGTGACAAGCCAGGAGACAGAGGCATGGCAGGAGACTTTAAGCAGGTCACCTGATAACAAACAATAACACAGGATGTGGAACACAGGGCCAGGATGTAGCTCAGCGCTGGAGCGTGGGCCGAGAGAGCATTTCATGAAGCCCAGGTTCCACCCTTGATGGAGAGAAGGGGAGGGGACAAAAGGGGAGGGAAAGAAAAGCTATGGCATACTGCGAAACTGTGCTTTGAGAAAAATGTATAATTTTAAATGAATTTCTTAGAAAAGGATGAAAATCAATTATCTACCTCAAACCAGAGAAAGTCAACAAATTAAATTCAAAGGAGGAAGGGAACAAATAATCAACACTGGAGTAGAGATAAACGCCACAGAGAGGAGGGGTAACCTGAGAGAGATCATAAAGATGACACAAGAAGTAAACGGAGAGTTGGGATATATGCCATGTTTGTCAGGGTTTCTGTTGCTGGGATAAACACCATGACCAAAACCAACTTGGGGAACAAAGGTTATTTCACCTTATAGTTTATCAGTCCATTACTGAGTCCAGGGCAAGAACCTGCAGATAGGAACTGAAGGCAGAAGAAAGCCTTGGAAGGACACTGCTTACTGGCTTGCTCCCCATGGCTTGTTCAGCCTGCTTTCTTCTACACACAGATCCATCTGCCCAGGGGTTGACTCACCCATAATAGGTTGGACCCTCCCACATCAATCTCTAATTACAAAAATGTCCTACAGGCTTGCCCATGGGCCAATGTTATAGAAGCATTTTCTCAACCATGGTTCCCTCTTCTCAGATAACTGGAGCTGTGTTAACTTGACATAAAACTAGCTAGTACACAGATAAATGTTAGGATACAAACAATATACATTCCTTAAGAATACCTTAAGAATAGTAATTTGTTAAAATAAGAAAATTATGAATAGTTTTATATCCACTTAAAATATTTAATGAGACATTAAACACCTTCCTTCTTTTTATGGAGAAAATAGTTTATTCAGGGAATGAGGAGGGGAGTTAAGAGTGTAGTAGAGGCAGAGAGAGGCAGAAAGAGAGACCGAGAGAGAGAGAGAGAGAGAGAGAGAGAGAGAGAAGACAAGTTGAGGCCAGCCATGAGCACGTGGAGAGAGGAGGAAGGGGAGGGGAAGGGGCAAGGGGACAGAGGGGGAACAAGAAGGCAAGAGATCAAGAAAGCAAGAGAGAGAAAAAAAACACTTTCCTTCAAAGAAAAACTCAGAGACTTCTACCACAATGAATTCTCCTAAATAGTTAAGAAGAAAGCAGTTCTCTTACAGGCTTTCCAAAGCAAATGGAAAAGTGGAAACTTCATACCCCTCTATGAGGCTTCTGCAAGTTTCACAGAGAAACCTGATAAGGGTATTTATAAAAATCACAGACCAATAAATGTCATCAACATAGACCTACTAATAGCAATAGTACTAATTGATAACTAACAATTACTCAGAATCGATTACCAGGTGCAAAGCACTTTTTCTCCAAGGCCTTTCCACAATTTAATTCACTGAATTCTCAAAACTTGAACTGCTGGTATTACCCATTATTCCCACTTTAGAATTAAGTTACCTGAAACAGAGAGATGTACAGAATAGTTGTCAATATAACCCAAAAATATATACTCCAAAAGGTGACACTTCTGACCAAGTGTAGTTTAGTCAAGGAATGCAAAAATTCAGTAATCAATATAATTCACTATGTTAACAGAAAAAAAAAAAAAAAAAAACAGAGAGACATGCGATCTTTGCAATGGATGCAGACAAGGGTATTTGGTGAAATTTAACAAACATTTTAGTGAAATCTCTTGGTGTGCTAGGGAAAGAAGGGGTTTTCTCAATCTGAAAGAAAGAATGCAAAAATCCACACACAAAGAATTCTCTTTGAAGGGACTCACTAAAAACGCCCATGGATCAGCCTGGGAGCAAGACAAGGATACCCTGGCTCACCTCTTCAACTAGGCATCGTTCTAGAGGTCCCAGCTAGTGCACCACAGCACAGAAGAAAACAAACAAACAAACAAACACAGAAAGATTGGGCTGGGATTCGGCTGGTGAGGGCACTTGCTTTCCAAGCTTGACAGCCTAGGTTCAGTCTCAGGACACACACAGTGGAAAGAGAGAGCAGAAAGCTGTCCTCCGCATGGTATTGGTACAGAGACACTTTGATCAATGCAATCAAATCGAAGACCCAGAAATAAACCCACACACCTATGGACACATGATTTCGATAAAGAAGCCAAAACCATACAATGGGGGGAAAAGCATCTGTTTGTTTGTTTTTTGAGACAGGGTTTCTCTGTGTATCCTCGGCTGTCCTAGAACTCACTCTGTAGACCAGGCTGGCCTGGAACTCAAGAGATCCACTTGCCTCTGCCTCCTGAGTGCTGGGAGTTAAGCTGTGTGCTGCCATCACCATCCCCAGCTGGTTTTCCAAGATATTCAGGAAGTATATTTACTTATCTTTATTTTATGTGTATATGAGTATGCCCACATATATGTCTACACACCATGTATTTGTCAATGCTCGAGGAGGGCAGAAGGTGTACCAGACTCCCCGGAGCTGGAGTTACAGTTTCTGGGAACCAAGTCCAGGTCATCCGGAAGCAGAAAATGATCTCAATCGCTGAGGCAGCTTAACAGTGCCTCACCTCCCCAACGTTTGTAGCAGATTGCATGAAACCCTATTTTTAAAAATCTTAGTAGGTTCTTTTCTTCTAGATGTAAAAAATTACCAGCTAATACTAAAGTTCATATGGATTTGTAAGAATGTTTCTAAAGTGTATATGGAAGAATGCAGATTACCCAGAATAATCATAGAGAAGAAAAAACTGAGGCATGGTGAGGCACTTGTGCGTAATCTTGGTCATGGGGAGGCAGATGCAAGAGGCTTGCGTGTTGCAGCCTGGGTTACACATTGAGTTCCAGACCAGCCTTGCCTAAGCAGTAAGACTCTGTCCCCTAAAGAAATGAAATCAAAGAGAAATACCTTGAGGCCTTTGTTAGCTGACACTACTACCTATAAAGATGTTGTGGTATTGAAGCAAGAGAGACAGAGAGAGCAACAGTGTGGAACATAAGCCTGCAGACCTGGGTCCCTGTGCACGTGATCTCCAGTTCCTGACAAAGGAACCTGTCAGTGGGCAATGGATGCTCTTTTCCAGAAATGGACCTATGTTTGTTGAAAATTACTAATGGAAAAAAAAGAACTTTGCTATTTCCTTTAGACTTATACACAAAAAGTTCAGATGGTCTGCTGATGTAAAGGAAAAGGAATAAAATTCTATATGATAACTACAAATCTTCATGACCGTGAGTAAGCAAATTTCCCAACTCAGAAAGCAGTAACTGTTGGAGAAAGCACTAGTGGGTTGGACTTCGTTACACTTAAGAACTTCTGGAGGATGTGGGGACGGCTCAGTGGGTTAAGGCCCTTGCTGCCAAGCCTGATAGCTTGTGTTCCATCCTTGGGACCCACATGGTGGAAGGATAAAATTAACTCTTGCGCATTGTCCCTAGGCCTCCACCTGTGTGCCATAGCATGTGTGACTTACCCCCAACTACTTACATCCAAAATATATGTTAAATTAAATGTTAAAGAAATATCAACAGTTAGGACGTTTAACTCATCCAAAATTAACATTAAGATAATAAAAGGGACTGGGGAGAAGGCTCAGCAATGAAGAGCTTGCCTTGCAAGTGTGAGGGTGAAGGTGAGTTTGAGACCCAGAACCCATGTGAGAAGGCAGGCGCTGGGAGGGCACTTGTAATCCCAGTGTTGGAGAGGCAGAGAGGGGCCTTACTGGACAGCAGCCATGCCTACTCCGGCAAGTTCTAAGCCAATGAAAGACCCTATCTCAAAAACTAAGGTGCAGCTCCTTCAAAACACCAGAGGTTGACTTCTAGCCTCCATGCATGTGTGTGGACATCCACAAACACATGCATGCACGCATGCACAAGCGTGCACATATGTGTACACACACAGAGTGCGTAGGCAAGCCACAAATGGAGAGAAGAGGTGTATGCTTTTACCCGGTGAGCCCCTTTAGATTATAGGAACAACTCACATACTAAAGAGAAGACTACACTATTTTTAAAACACCCGGGCAGAAGACTCGAGCAGGCTGTGGAACAGCAACCACATGGTGAGATGCTCTCGAGGTATCAGAGAAATGCAAACTGAAGCCACAGTGATGACAACAACATGCACTTGTGTGGACAGCTAGGATGAACGGGAATGGCTCCAACAAAGGCTGGCAGGGAAGCGAGCCACCGGAAGCCTCGGCCACATCTGGGGGGATACACATGCTGAGCTCCCGGGAAAGCTGCACGGCTCGATCTACTAAGGCTGTCTATGCCTTTCTCCTCTGACAACCCTGGCAAACATGAGTGCCCGAGTCCACCGAAGACATGGGAATGTTCAGATCACTGGTCTTCTTAAAACTCGTTAAAAAAAATGGAAGAGCTATGCACATTGCCAAAGTCAAAACCATCTGCAGCACGGCATTAAAGCCATACAGAAATGCTACAAAGGAAAAAGAAACTACAGACCAGCATGTCTTGTGAGTATTGATGCAAAGACACTCAACAAAAAGCTGTCAAATGGAGTGCAGAGCATGTGAACACTGCAGAGCACAGAGCACTCTGCAATGACCAAGCCGGAGGAGCTACTTGCACGCAAAGATGGTAGGAAACATAAAGATCAATGTAATTAGTAACATGAGAAAGAGAAAAAAGCATATGATCATATTAATTGACACAGAAGAAAACACATGATGGAATTAAACACTTTATGATCCAAAAAAACCAAAAACAAACCAGAACCAACTCAGAGGATTAGGAATAGGAAGAAACCACCTCCACACATTAAAGGCATGATGCAGTTTAAGGAGTGTGCTAAGGGGCTGGTGGCATGTGGTCCCAGCTCAGGCTTGGAGAAAGCTGAGCTAAGGCCGCATCCCACCCAGAGGAAAAAGATTCTTCTGATTTGCAAGGGTGACATAGTAAGCTGCATCCCCTTTTAGTGCCAATGGTGAACAGACAAATTCTGAACTGTGAGGCACTCAGGAGGCCTGTCACAGCACAAGGAAAGGTGTAAATGTGGGAATTTATATCCTACAGTTAACTCCAGTTCCTCGCCGAAGTCCAGAAGACATCTCTACTTTCCAGAAGCAAGGGCATTAATTTGTTCTTCTAAAGCAGTAAACCTCCAACACAGGCACATCAACAGTGGGTACGGGAAGTGTTTTCCCCTCGGGGTCTGCATTGACACAATCATAGCAGACTCTGATGGGATCTTCGGGAACCCGGCTAGAAGAGTCACAGTGGAGGACAGGTGTGTAAACAGCAAGTGAGCCTTTGCCCTGACCCAGATTTCCATGCCCATGTGACTGGATTCCACTCTCTCTGCAGCACACTCCTGGTTAGAGAGTGTCTTGTTCCAGGTGAAACTAGCAAGGCTAGGGTAAAGGCTTGCGCCCTCCCGTCATAACCCGAGCATGGTCAGGGATGTCACAAAGGAATGAGAGTCAGGCACTTACTTTCATCATTAGACACATTCCCCAGAGATGTGTGGCTGGAATAGCGTTTATTCTCGCTTTCATTGAGACATCTTTCAATCCAGCTCTCTACAGAAGAAAAAAATAACCAATCAGTCAGTCAGTCAGTCAGTCAGTCAGTCAGTCAGTCAGTCAAACAGTCACCGGGCTTCTGTTTGTAGGAGAGAGAAACATTGCAAATACATTAGGTGTGCAAGACCATAATCATCCCCACACATCAGCCTGAGCCAGAGATGGCTTGACTGTATAGCTCTGTGTGCACCATGGCTGGTGAAAGTCTGCCAAGTAGCTTGCAGGCCACATGGCCATTTGCAGACCCACTTGAAGAGTTCTTGGTCAAAGTCTACCAATTCCAGAACATCCAAAACCTAGTACTACCAACGAAGGATCATCTTTCCTTTACACATGAGATACATTCCTGAGATGTGGTTTCTGAAACAGTTTGATCGTCATTGGCGATGTTTCCCAAACTTAGCTGTCAGTAGGAGACTCTTTTCTCCAAATAAAAATGAAACCCAGAGGAATCTGAAGTGGAGGTGGGCAGGGAACCTGGAAATCACCTCCTTCTGTCAGGTGATCCCCAAAGGGGACTCTTCCAAAAGTACCAGAGTCTCTATGTAGCACCTTCAAAATCTAAAGGACTGTGGATTTCTATTCAATTTCAAAAGTTTAACTAAGAGTCTATTTTGTAATGTAGCATAAGGCTTAGTCCACTTTCTAGAATGCCTGCTACTCATCCTATCATCCATTCAACAACACGAGCTACATACAACCAGTTACCTCCTTTGGACACAATCTAGTCCACTGTGAGTGACACCAGAGGGACATATTTGAGTGTGGGGCCATGTTGATGTTTCTTTGGACTCCATTTCTTCTATAATAACAAAGGAAGAAAATTGCAAACCTCTGAACGGAGTCCAAAAGAACGTGCAAACGCTCGTGCCTCAAACATCCACCAGATATCCTGAATTCTCAAAGAAAGTCCCTTCTGCCTGCATGACCCACTTTTACCACCTGACAGGAATTCACAGTGTGTCAGCATTCTGGTACCTGCTTCCAGAAGCAATCTTCAGGTCTTTGTGTTTACATACTTCTCAACAGTCAAGCTGGGCTATTGTTTTTTATTATTACTGTGTCATTGGCTGCCTTTGAGCCTTGACTCCCTAAACAAGTGCCCCAGCAAGTTCTGTATTCTTTACACTGTGATTTTTATATAATGTGGCAATTCTTGGGAATGTATACGTGGCTCTAGGCTAGGCCTGGCCACATTCATAGCCACGTGGTTTTCAACAGTTTCCTGCTGCTTTCCTCACCTTCTTTTCCAGTCAGTTCAGAAAATCTCAAAATGTAGCCAATTTTGTCCTTGAAGTGACTATGTAACTCATGCTGGTGATCCCCTTGCCTCCACATCTCATGCTAGGATTGCAGGCTCACACCACCAGCCCTGGCTTTTATTGCTCTCACAATATGGGGGCTGGGATCTCCTATCTTATTAGGCTAGGTCCTTTCTAGATTATCTCCCTCCATTTCCTGAAACTACCCTCAGAAGGGAGGATTTAATTTCCATTTTCCCTAGAAAGCAGTTGGGACCTAAGGGGAGGCTTGCATTTCCAAAGGCTGAGGAGGAGTCTTCAGTGAGCACCTTAGGTTACTTATGGGCTGTATAAGCTGGGCAGGTGCGCATGCTTCCCCCAAGTGGGAACAAAGTGAGAGCAAGCAGCAGGGAGAAGTGCTGGATTCTTTCTGTTTAAGTGATGCCCCAATCAACTGTTCTTTTAAAAGCTGCTTCCAAAATTATAAACAAGTAGGGGGAAGAGATCCAAGGAGAGGAACAAAGGCCAGCTTGTTAAGAGGATATGGAAATCGGGTGCAATCCTGAGGACTGCAGGAGCTGAAATCATGGACCACAAAGCTCAAAGGCACAGTGGGGAAGGCAGCAGCTTACATTTCCAAGCTGGGATGTGCAAGGTGGGTGTCTGTTATCATTATCGCATTGTAGCCCAAAGCAAATGGGTCTCCAGAACCCTTTCCAGCTTTCTCCAGAATGATGCTACTCTAATTTCCTCAGCCCTTCCTGCCTTGACATAGTTCCCTGGCAGCGTCCATGGCTGATCATCATGGCATCTGTTTCCGTCAAACCACATCACCATGAGCGCTCTCTGGAGCTGGGAAGAGGGCTCAGCAAGGCAAACACTAGAGCCTGAGTATGGTGTATGCTTATAATGAGGTGGTGTATGCTGAGGTGGTGTATGCTTATAATGCTGGTACTGGTGGGGCAGAGAAGACACAGCTCTGGGGCTTGCTGACCAGGCAGCCTCATTTACCATGTGACATTCAAGACAGTGAGACACTCTGTCTCAAAAAAATAAAGTGAAGAGTGCCTGAGGAGTGGCACTTGAAAATGTCCTCTTGTCTTTGTAGGAGCGTGTACACACACACACACACACACACACACACACACACACCTCTCTTTTCATGAGACAGGAAAAAAAAAAAATCTTTAGATTTATTTGATATGGATGACCGCTTTGCTTGCACATGTGTGTACATGTGTCTGGTGTACTCCGAGGTTAGGTCCCATGGAAGTGGAGTTACTGATGGCTGCAAGCTACCACATGAGTGTTGGGAACCAAACCTAGGTCCTCTTGCAAGAGTAATTGGTGCTCTTAACTGCTGACCTCTCCAGCCTCCTCCTTACCTCTTTGCTTGTTTGTTTGTTTGTTTGTTTGTTTTTAGACAATGTCTCATGATATAGCCCAGGCTGACCTCTAAATTTCAATCCTCCCACCTCACCTCCTACATGCTGGATCCTAGGCATGTCCCACCATTCCCAGCTTCTATTTTCTATCTTGAACCCAGATGTCTGCTATGCCTGGCCCCAGAGATATTGCATACACTTAACATTCTTGGGTGTGTTCTCCTGCCAGCTCCCCGCTACCCCAGCAATAAGAAGTTTGTACCATGTGGCAAGTGTCTTCTAAGAACACATTGTCATACATTGGTCTAAATTAAACCTCAGAACAGTGTTCTCGCCATGACTTGATAGTTCTATTTATAGATATGGGAACTTGAAGTGAAAGTTACAAAGCAAGGCCAGCTGTGACCAGCGTGGCCACACTGGCACTGTTCCAATATAGAAGAAGGAGCTTGCCACCCACACTTGATAACTTCCTGTAGTGAAAGCCAAGCTTGTGGCAAATGCAGCAAAGGGTATCAGGATGGCTCTGAGTTCCGCCTACTGGGCCGCACTGCACAGCTGGGCTCACAGCTGGAAGCAGGATGAGACTGCCTGCCCATGAGTCTTACTTCCCAGGAGCTTAGCCAGCTTTACTTACAGGCAGACCTTTGTGCCTCTTCACTTTGGTTCAAAGACTGAGAAACCCTGGTTTCCATGACTTTCCTCCATCTTATAGGATGAGATTAAGCAGAACCATACAGAGTACCGATTTCCTAGGAGGCTGAGGAAGAAACAGGAAGTTGCCACACTCAGGAGACAGCGTGTCCCAGGCACCTCGAGCTTAGAATTCTGCTTCACAAACACATGTTGATACACTGGGGTGGGGGAAGGGAGGGCTGATTTAAATAAATCTTAAAAGCCAAAGCCTCATGACAGCTTGGGGAGCATGTTCTTGGAGACCTGAGATTTCCAGTTGGCAGAGATGAGTAGTGAAACAAAACAAAACAAAACAAAACAAAACAAAACAAAACAAAACACCAGTTACTGGAATCACAGACAGGGGGAGCCTCCATCAGAAAGGCCTCAGAAGATGAGGAATTTAGGCAAAGATGAAGTCAGGGAGGGAATAAGCCCTCTGAAGAATCAGAAGGAGGCAGCATCATGTTCCATTTAAGGTCCAAATGGCTGACATGGTGCCATGAGGGTGTTACAGTCAGGACAAGGTGGGAGAGAAGGCAGACGTGGACTTGGTGGACTATGAGATTTAGTCAGGACACTTGAGTTCAGGTGCCAGCGCCACCACTCATAGCCATGTGGAATTGGGGGTGGGGTTCAGGTTCCTGAGTCACTGCCTACCAAGGTTTTCCAGAGATGCCCTAAAATAGCAATGGCATCGTACTTGACCCATCTGGCCTCATGGGTCACAGGAAAATAGGAAAGGCATCACTTCCTAGAACCCAGGAGCTCTCTGAAGAGATGAAGCAGGATAGTCAGCTGGGGGTGGTGGGGGGAGAGACAAACTGTGGCAGTGACTGAGTGTTCACCACACACCAGTTACCTTGTGTCACACGCCTCCTCTCTACTCCTCAGAGAAACCAAGGTGGAGCGCCCACTAGCTCTGATTTACTGGAAAGAAACTAAGACAGGCAGGGAGAATCCAGGTAAAGTAACTTGGACGGCAGGTGGCTGAGCTGAGTCGGGTCTAACTCCAAAGCTAGGATTCTGATCCAGGGCACACGGCAAGGAAGCCGGCAAGGAAGCCAGGCATCTACAGAGATGCTGTGGCCATGGGAAGGAAGACAGTTTCCATCTCAGCCTGGCTGAGTTTGGCTGATCCTTCAAGGATTCACACCAGACACAGAAAAGGAAAGTCAAGCATTTTAGGCACGAGGGGTGTGGTCAGAGACAAGGGCATAGGGTAGAGAAAGGCCCGGTGGGTTCTGGGAAAAGATGAAGAGTTCACCAACCTGTAGCCCAAAGACTAGGTAGGACAGAGGTGTTGAGTGCCCTGGGAGCAGCTTGCAAAGACCTGGCTCCCCAGCCTGGGAACCGTACAGGCAGCTCGGAAGCAGCTAGGCTTCCTAGGAAGCATAATGGGAAAGCAGAGAGTTCTGGTGCCAACAGGAATGTCTTATGCAATACCCGAGAAAAAACTGCCTGACAGAAAGTGTCACCAGGTTTTTAATAGAAGGTGTTATTCATGTTCTCTGTATAAGCGGTCTTTCAGGACACTGTGCCGGGGTTTATTTTAGGAACCCACAACTGTAAAAACACTACATAAAAGGGTTGACACGCCACACGAATGGCTGCCAAGGAGGACTTGAGTTGAGGTCCCTTCCCCAGAGCCCAGGTCATTACCAGTGGAATGGCGTTGCCAGGGCCTCCTCTGTCTGTAGCCTCCAGCACCAGGCCATGCTTTGCTCTGGATGATTCCCTCCCAGTCTCTCTTCTCTCTTTCCTGGCTCCACATTGGTGGGGACACACAGAATCTGGACCCTAGGAGGCAGGAGCTGTGGCCTCTCCAAAGGGCTCCTCAGGTCAGTCAGTGGTTACCATGGCAACCCCACAGGCCCTAGCCCGGGGGCCCCTGGGTTCCATCCAGGAAGGGGCTGAGCCACAAAGACAGCCTCACCCCTGGTTTGCCCTTATTTCTTCCCATGTTCACCAAATATAGATGGGGTGCCTACTCTGTGCTAGGCTGAAGATCTAGTGATAAACAAGACCAAGAAGGTCCTGGCTCAGAGGACCTGTGTCCTGCAGTGGAGACAGACCCAAACAGACAAATGAGAGGACTTCAGAGACGTAAGAGTGGTGACTTAGAGACATAGGATGGGATAATGGGAGTTTGTGGTACTGTTTTAGGTAACAGGGATGCCAACTGCTGGTCTGAGGAGGTGACATTGGAGGGTAAAGGCCAAAGGCAGGAATGAGCTGGGAGAGGGAGGAGGACCTGGGAGGCCATTGTGATGGGGAGCACGTAGGGATTGAGTGGCCTAGGGTAGAACTTCACATTTATCTCTGTGTTCTAAGGAGCCATCCAAGCGCTCTCCACAGATGACTTGAACCACACAGGGGTTCCACAAAGGGGAGCCTATGAAGGAGCTCGCATTTATCCATCCATTATTTGTCTCCCAGCCCTTCATAAAGCATCATGTGCCTGGCACCAACCATACAGTACAGACATAATATCTCTGTGGAAGGCTGGAGTTTTTAGCTCAGTTGTATATAATCATACAATAACATGTGCCACTGGGGATGAAAACTCTGACTTATTTTGGGAGTCAGGAATCTTAGAGAAAGGGATATTGAAGTGACAGCTAAGGAGTTGGCAGGCATGAACACAGCAAAGAGGGAAGAAAGGACAGGTCCCTGGCAGAAGGAACAAAATGTGCGAAGTCCCTGAAGCAGGCAGAAGAATAACAGGTTGGGCCATTGAGATAAATAAGACCAGAGGACCTGGGTTCAATCCCCAGGACTCACATGACAGAGAAATCTGACTCTTGAAACTTGTCCTCTGATCTGATGGAAATGTAGACATGTGGAAATCAGCATGGCAGTTTCTCAAGAATTTGGAAATTGATCTACTTCAAGATGCAGCTGCCCCACTCTTGGGCATGTACTTCATCCTACACTAGGGACATCTGCTCAACCAGGTGCTTTGCTGCTCTATTTGTAATAGCTAGAAATGTCAAACAACCTAGATGTCCCTCCATAGAAGAATGGATAAAGAAAATGTGGAACATTTACACAGTGGAGTGCTACTCTGTTGTTAAACAAAATGGCATCATAAAATTTGCAAGCACATGGATGAGATTAGGAAAAAACCCATCTTAAGTAGGTATCGTAGACTCAGAAAGACAAATACTGTATGTATTTGCTTACTATGAGGATATTAGCTCTGAAGTCAGTGATGAGCAAGCTATGGTTGTGGAACCACAGAGGATAGGTACACAGTAAGGAAAGGACAGATAGGTCTCAGTAAGAAATTAAAATAGGAGAGAATTATGAGTGGGCTGAAATGTGGGGATTAGGTAGGGGGAAGAGCAGGGGTTAAGAGACAGAATCCAGGGAGATACAGATAAAATTAAATGGCATTTGAGGGTTAGTTGGAAAATCTAATATAGTAGAAACGTCCTGAAGTATATGGACATACAAAGGTGATCTAAATGAAACCACCAAATAATGGGAGAAGTGGAGTCCTAGCTAGCCAATTCTTGTCACCAAAGCTTCCAGTACTGGGATTGGGTTACACCTAATTGAGTTGTTGGCTAAAGGGTCCCATGGAAATCCCCAAATAATTAGGCTGTTGGCTAGACTCTAGGTTGCTTTCCCAAAACTGCTTGAAAACAACAACTACACAACTCAATGAACACAGAGAGGTTGAGCTGGTGCCTGCATAGTACCTTCACCCCTACATTCTAGCATCTCTGATACGGGAAGGTACGAAGGTACTGTGCACACTTCCAAAGGAGAAACAAACACCGACCAAGCCACAAAACCTTTGGTCTACAGTCTGTCCTGGAAGATCCTCCTGTGCAGTGGAGACTTGAACCCATGGGAGTAACCAACCAAGATCTGATCTTACTTAAGGCCCACGCTATGGGCTGGAACCCATACCAGACACTGCATGGGTGACCAACAACCAGAGATTACATAGCCTGGGGACCTAGGGCAAAACCAAATACTACTGGTCTTAAAAATAATGATAATAATAATAATAAAATTACTCCTGATGACATTCTGCTATAACCGTAGGTCAGCAGTGCCATGCTCAGACATCATCAGAGAAACTTTCTCCTTGCAGCAGTTTGTAAGAAATCCAGAGACCCACATCCAGGCATTATGCAGAGAGTGAGAGACTTTGAAACACTCAGACCTTAAATGGGATGTCTCCATTAAATCCCTGTCCTTAGAGCTCAGGGAATCCCATGGAAGAGGAGGCAGAAACAATGTAAGAGCCAGAGGGATGGAGGACATCAAGAAAAAGAGCCCCCTGAGTCAACATGAACAAGCTCGTATGAACTCACAGAGACTGAAGCAGCAAGCAGAGGGCCTGCCTGGGACTGCACCGGGTCCTCTGCAGATATAGTGTGGCTTCCAGGTTAGTGCTTTTATGGGGTTCCTGAGTGTGGGACCAAGTGGGTCTCTGACGCTTGTGCCTTCTCTTGGGCTCTTTTCTTTCTGTTGGTTTGTATTGGCCCAACTTCAATGCAATAGTGTTTGGTTTTGCTTATTATATTTTATTATTATCTCTTAGACACCTGTTCCTTTCTAATGAGAAACAGGAAGGAGTGGACCCAGATGGGAGAGGAGGTGGGGAGGGACTGGGAGGAAGAGAGGGAGAGGAAACTATAATTAGGATATATTGTGTGAGAAAAAAAATCTATGTTCGGGGGCTGGAGAGATGGCTTAGCAGTTAAGAGCACTGACAGCTCTTCCAGAGGTTCTGAGTTCAATTCCCAGCAACCACATGGTGGCTCACAACCATCTGTAATGGAGATCTGATGCCCACTTCTGGTGTATCTGAAGACAGCGACAGTGTGCTCACATATATGAAATAAATAAATAATTTTTTAAAAAAAGAATCTATTTTCAATAAGAAAAAAACAAAGAAAAAGAAAGTTGTCCTCTGACCTTGATTTCTCTGAACTTGACATGTGTCCAAACACATATGTGCCTGTGCACTCACACACACACTAAACAAAATGTAGTTTAAAAAATTAACAGGCCCCTTGGCAGCCTCTGCTCATGTTCATTCAGGCACCCATTCTGCACATAGGTACAGTGCCTGTCTTGTCAGGCACTCTAGGATGCTGTGGGGCCTGCGCACAGCCAAGCCTGGCTCTGGAACGGGCGCTGGCTAAGGAGTCTGGCTTTTGCTCAGTAGCTGGTCGGGAAACTTTCAGTGTTTGTGAGTAGAGTGGGAGACAGGCAAAGCACCTGTGGGCATCTCCATCTGACGCTGCCTCAGCACCACCTTAGAAGGGAGACTTGCAGAAAGAGAGCTGTGGAGGAGGGTTTCTGCGACAGGTACTATCTGCACTGGACACTTTCAGTCCTGAGAAGCTTTAAGGCAAACTAAGACTTCACAGACCCCATGCAGGAAGCCAGCCACACTAGCCAATCAGGATATCCAACCTTTTGATGTTAAGACAGGATGTCATCTACAGTTTACTCTCAACAACTATGCAGTCGTTACCTACTCCTCCCAAATAAAACCGAAAATCAAAAGCCCTCACAAATGTTTTAAGTGTACAATTCTGTTTTAGATCATTCTTCTCTGGCCTTTGCCATAAGAAGTCCACAGGGCAGCTGCACCAGGACAGATGTGGTGAGAAAGGAAGGAAGAGTTGAGTCAAGACAAGAAAAGAACCCATTGTTTTAAAAAACCTATTTTTTAAAAAAAATGCCTGTTTGAAGTCTGGGCCTGGGGTCCATACCCGTCACTAATCCATGCTCCCTGCCAGATGCAGGGGACTCCAAGTAGACCTAGAACAGTCACTAGGATGTGGACGCTGGGTGTAACTCTTTATCAGTATAATCATCCCATCATTGACCTGCTCTCAGTCATGTGACCTTGTCACGTGCCCAGTATGCCCCTGGGCCTGATCTGAGCCTGGCTCTTGCTAACCAAACAGCAGCCATGCATTGTGCTTGCTTCCACTTCAGGAAATCTCCACACATTATACTCTAAGCAGGCAGAGAGAGTCAGTCAAAGAACAAATGCTGAGCAAGAGCTGTGCATGGCGCTGATTCTGCACACGGTCTAGAACGCAACAGAATCGCCGCAACAATTCCCAGGATTTAAGGCAGCAGCTCCTTCCTTGCTCATTCCTGTCTACCTTCCTCTCCCCTCTCTCCTCCATTTCCTTCTCTGTCTTTCTGTCTCTCTGTCTCTCTGTCTCTCTGTCTCTCTGTCTCTCTCTCTCTCTCTCTCTCTCTCTCTCTCTCTCTCTCTCTCTCTCTCTCTCTCTCTCTCTGTGTGTGTGTGTGTGTGTGTGTGTGTGACCAAAAAGCAAGCTGGGAGGAAAGGGCTCATTTGGCTTACACTTCCACATCTCTGTGCATCACTGGAGGAAGTCAGGACAGGAACTCAAGCAAGGCTGCAAACCTGGAGGCAGGAGCTCACGCAGACGCCATGGAGGCATGATGCTTAGTGACATGCTTTCCCTGGCTTGCTCAGCCTGTCTTCTTATGGAACCCAGGACTGCCATCCCAGGGATGGCACCACCCACAATGGGCTGGGCCCTTCCCCACTGATCACTAATTGAGAAAATGCCTTACAGCTGGATCTCATGGAGACATTTCCTCAGCCCAGGCTCCTTCCTCTCTAGCTTGTGTCATGTTGACACACAAAACCAGCCGGTATAGTGACAATGTGGCAGTTAAGATCATGGGCCATGAAGCCAAATTCCTAAATTCAAGTCAGACTTTCTCGCTCTGTGACTCTGGGTAAGCCACTGGACAACATCCTTGAAAGTTAGTCTCTTCATCTGTAAAATGGGCATCATATACCAAAATCCTCCTGAAGTGTGGGTGAGAGAAAATTAGGTAAAATAAGGCATAGAAAGTGCTTCCCTATTGTGATCTTCATGGCATGCCCAGCTGAAGTACCCCTTGGTCTTCTGTTGTCATTTTAGATCCTTGATACTAGATCACTTGATATTCTGGAAAGAACAGGGCCTTCAAAACCAGGAAAACACCAGTTCTAACCCTTCGCTTACAGAGGATGAGGTAAACTGTGACTACAGATAAAGGATTGAATTTCCTGGGCCTCAGTCTCCCTCCTGGGAAACCATCTGTCCTGAGGTTGTTTTGAGGGCTAGAAGGAATCTTCTGAGCACCTTAAGAAATGACCGTGCTCTGGTCACCTGCTCCTTTCTGAACAAGACAACAGACCCACAAGAAGACTGGGAAGGGAAAGGAAGAAATGAATTAGCCTCAGCAGCCTGCCTGGCACATAGTAGGTGCTCAAGAAAGTAGAGGTTCATCTGCTGTTTATGTATCTGGAACTTGATTCCATGAAGACTCAAGTCAAGCTTCTCAGAATGAAAGTGGAAATGCCCTGACCTTGAGGTCAATACGAGGGCGGATACCTGTGTCAAGTAAATGCCTATTGGCTCTGACTGTGTGCCAGCCACTCTGGCAGATGCCATTCCTGTGCTCAGCACAGGTAACAGTGAGCCCTGGGGAAAGCATGAAGATCAAGAGATGACATCAATGCCCACCAGACAAGTAACTTCTCTTCAGACCCGTGTGTGGCTGGAGTACCGTGGGACACAATGAGGACCATGGGACTCTGTTGCTGGGAAACCACCAGCCCCTTCCCCTGCTGACTGGAGTTTTAACCAGTATGCAGGTATCCTGATTCAAATGTAACACTGGCTGCTCCCCCAGAAAACCAGAGTCCAGTTCCCAGCACACACACGGACCGGTTACAATGGCCCGTGATTCCAGTTCCAAGATATCCAAACACTCTTCTGGTCTCTTCAAGATCTCGCATGTGAGTGGTAAACATAAAGTCTTACAGGCATATACACACACACACACTCACACACACATACCCTCACACACACACATACACTCACACACACATACTCATACACATAACACTCTCACACACACACACACACATACACATACTCACACACACTCTCACACACATAGTCTCTCTCTCTCTCTCTCTCTCTCTCTCTCTCTCTCACACACACACACACACACACACACACACACACACATCTTTCAAAAACAAAAGCATCGAGGGCATGACATTCGGCACTAACTTGCCGTGAAAGTCAACTCGTGTAAATGAAGGCCTCTGAAGCTCGGTTTTGCCCAGTGTTAAATGGGAGTGCCCTGTGCTAGGTCCTGCAATAGCATCCTGGAAGACCCAGCACGGTAGGAAACAACAATAGATTCTAAAACTTGCTGGCTTCTACAGAGTCCTGGGGGGTGAGGTGAGGGAGTGTCTTGTAGACCATCACAAGACTACCAGAGAAAGGTGGATGACCCTGATTACGCCTTATTACACTGTGCCAAGTCTTATGAGGGTCCTCTGTGCTCCTTCAGTTTTCCTGACGATCTCCTGGGAAATGGGTACTTTAGCAGCCCCACCCAGCTCTGCCCATAAAACCAGGTGTCACCACTCTAAGGCATGCAGAGCCAATGTCTGTTCTGTGACTGCACACTTAACGGGTATTTTAACGGCCAGGTTTCTATACTGAACCTCTTCTGTGTGAGAACTTCTCTAACACGAACCAGGGTGATGCTCTGAACACTGTGTGTGAGATGTCAAATTCACCAAGGCAACTGGCAGACAGCGGCTACCGACCCAGCAGTGAGTGCTGCCTTAAACTCAGATGCTCCCGGAAACCACATGTGAGCATCCTCAGCCAGCTGCCTGCTGCCAGCACCAGGTCACAGTATCCACGACAGTGCACCCCAGAGAACTGCGGCTTGAGCTACTTTCTACCACCAGGACTTGGGAAGACTTGATTTCCGAAGACTCTGTATTGAGGGATGTACATCGGACGTGTATAGTGGGAATGTGTGCATCGGTGTCTTCCTGCACTGTATTGAGGGATTAGAGCACTCTAATTCTTCCTTCAGCCTAGACCAGTGGGTTTCAGCCTTCCTAATGCTGTGACCCTTTAATACAGCTCCTCATGTTATGGTGACCCAACCATGCTACTTCATGACTGTACTTTTGCTACTGTTATAAATTGTAGTGTAAATATCTATGTTTTCTGATGGTCTTAGGTGACCCCTGTCAAAGGGTTGTTTGACCCAGAAAGGGATCACACTGAGGACACACTGGCCTAGGCTATTGCCTGCAGAACTGAACACTATGATGTAAACCTGGAGAAATCAATCAATTTAATCACTCAGTTCCATCATTAGTTAAGTTTGAATTCATAACATGTGTCCAATGCTGGAGATAATATGAAATCCTAAGTACCCCAAAAGGAGCTCAGCTCCCCCGTGAACACTTAGATTCCACACATTAGCTATGCATAGGCCAAGTGCTCAAACACATTTACAGTAATCACCCCAATAACACGGAACTCAAAAAAGTTTTAAAATTATACATTCTACAAATCTAGCATCCAAACAGACACTTCCTCCTCCTGATGCAGCGCACAATGATTTTACAGAAGCATCCGCAAGCCTCGAAACAAATTCATCGACATAATTTTCTCAACAAGATGCATTTGTGCCTCACAATCAGACTCTGGCTTGGAGATGTAATTAGCAGTCACTAATTGTTCCCCATTTAAATGGCCTTGTCCAAAGTCAGCTCAGAGAACCGGCCACTTGCATGGACTGATGCTGCATTCTTCCCACCTGATGGTCTCAGGCTTATGGAGTGGTGATTCTCTACTCATATTAAGTAAATATCTGCCGTATTCAACAGTCTCAGGGTACATCTAATCAACGCCAACCGTTAGCACAACTGGGTAGTTAGAAGACAGGACCTAAAGCACTAACTACATCCTGGTCTCTTTAAATGAAAACAAGCACAACACAAGCCAATGTCTCTAGATTCTCTGCTCAATAATTATTGGTTGTAGACACAGGCAGATTACACTTTTGGGTTTTATTGGGGATTAAGTAACCACAGAATTAGAGCTTAGGCACACAGCTTAAAGAATTTATGCTCTTGTGTCTGGAGAAATGGCTCATCAGTTAAGAGCACTGGCTGCTCTCACAGGACACACAGGTTCAATTCCCTGCACCCATAAAGTGGCTCATAACTGCCTGTAAGTCCAGTTTCAGGAATCTGACATAAATCTTCTGGCCCCACTGGCATCAGGCACACACATGATGCAAATACCTAATTTACTAGCACAGGTTGATACTTTCCAGCTGCCTACATTTGGGCCAAATTTGGGTGAAAGCAAATGGTTTCATTTCATTCTTTTCTGCTTTTATTGATCTCTCTGTCTCTGTCTCTCTCTCTCTGTCTGTCTGTCTGTCTCTCTCTCTCTCTCTCTCTCTCTCTCTCTCTCTCTCTCTCTCTCTCTCTCTCTGTGTGTGTGTGTGTGTGTGTAGGTGGGGAGATGGCTCAGAAGGTAAGAGTGCTTACTGTGTACATACAAGGACCTGAGTTCAAATCCCCAAAGTTTATATAAAAAGACAGCTATGGCCCCCATGAGCTTGTTACCCTTTTGCTGTATGAGGTGGAGTCAGAAGGGCCACAGAGCTTGTGAGCTGCTAGCCTAGATGGAGATTCAGTGAGAGATGCTGTCTCTGGGAAGTAAGCTGGCCACCTGAGGCCCTCCTCAGGCCTCCCTTGAGCGTGCACACATGTGTGCATGCGTGTGCACTTGGTGATACATCACATGCACACAAACACTGCAGGAAGGTCAAAAGAACACAATCTTTTCTTATCATGATGAAAGCACTTTGAGAGAAAGGCTAGACTCACTGCCTCCAGGAGGCCAAGAATAAAGTGATTTAGTCTTTAAACGAGTGTGGTCTGCAAGCTGGAGGAGACAGAGTAGAGAAAAACTGAGATGCAGGGACCAGGGGTAGCTCATTCCCAGAACCGGAAAAGTCTGGGGGGAGTCTCAGCAGGGTGTCCACAGCACATCTCTAACCATCCCTAGATCTTTCTCACAGGACCTGAATTCCTGTCAGTGGTGTTGCCTCTACAATGATGTATTTTGTCCACCTCCTTTAGAGACTGAGGAAAGCAAGGGTAAAATCACAGCACAACCCATAAAGTGACTTTTGGGGGTTACAGGAAAGGTATAGAAGTGAAAATAAAATGTATTCCTCAAGCTAAGCCCTTTTGAAAGGAAAGTGGACTCTTAACATGATTGAACCTGGGACAGAGCTACTTGCTACTGGGGTAGAGGACTTGCCTGGCATGCTTGGGGTTCCATTCCTAGCATGAAAGAGGGGAAGAAAGAAAGAAAGAAAGAAAGAAAGAAAGAAAGAAAGAAAGAAAAGAAGAAAGAAAGAAAGAAAGAAAGAAAGAAAGAAAGAAAGAAAGAAAGAAAGAAAGAAAGAAAGAGACAAAACAGAGGAACTGACTGACAGGATTTAAATGTTGCTCCATCTGAAGACTTCAAATCTCATGTTCTTTCCCCTTAGCCCTGCTGTGTAGACCTGAAGTCATATTTTAACTGAATGCATGTTTAACTGACAGCAAGGGAGTGATTGTTAAGTTAGTTAGTTACTTAAAGACTGTGTGTGTCATCCATCGCCTTGCTTCACAGCTCCTATGTCCCTGGATAGCTTTCTGTGGCTTCTCTCTGTGGGTGATACCTGCAGCTAGGACATCGTTGGCGATGAAGCCATGCTAACTTCAAATGAATCCCAGAGACAAAAGCACATTTCTCATCTATAGTAAAGATGGCAATTCTTTCTTTATAGACCTCCTGTTTTTCAGCAGTAAATTAAAAGTTTAATCTCTAAGGTTTGAAGGGTTATTGTAACATTTTAGAAGAGAAATCTCGTTTTGCCTTGGCTGATATGGTACGTGCTTAACTGGCTATTCTTCCCATCACCATCTTCCCCTTTATAAAAGAAGAGTTAGGATAGTTGTGAGTTGGTGTGGCACTGCGATCCACACAATAGATCACTGGAGGTTGTCTGCCTGTAGCTTTGCTGGCTCTCTTATCATGTCCTTATCTGACGGATAGACCGTCATTGCATAAAACACGGTGGGTGATTGTGTACAACAAAGATATGTTAGAGCTGGTGGGAAGACAGCTCAACTGAAATAAGACACATGCCACCCCAGCCTAGTGACTTGAGTTAGACCCCAGAACACATATAACAAGACGGAAAGAGACCAGGAACTCCCACAAAATTGCCCTCCAACCTCCACACCTGCATTTTAAAATGCAATTAGTAAGGTAGGGCTTGGTAGTCCACACCTTTAATCCCAGAACTCAGGAGGCAGAGGCGGGTGGATCTCTGTGTGTTCAAGGCCAGCCTGGTCTACAAAATAGATTCTAGGTCCCTGGGGACTACACAGTAAGACCCTGTCTCAAACTAAAGCAAAATTAGATATTTTTTTAAAGATGCAGAAGTCCCCTCCCCCATCCACCAGGAACCTGAACCACAGACAGCACCTGTCTGTCCTCTCACCTGCGGCCCTGCCCCCTTCATACCTATGTTAATTTAATCTATAAATTCTAAATTTAATTTATAGATTAGGCACAGTAAGAGATTAACAACGAGA
This sequence comes from Arvicanthis niloticus, assembly GCF_011762505.2. NCBI lineage: Eukaryota > Metazoa > Chordata > Mammalia > Rodentia > Muridae > Arvicanthis > Arvicanthis niloticus. The sequence goes on along the minus strand of NC_133429.1, from coordinate 7,261,012 downwards.
GAGTGAGATCATTGTAGCTATAAAGTGAACCAAAGCTGTTTTGAGCTTAGGAGTTTTTAATGAAAGTTTCCAATAGTACTTTCAGAAAGTAGTGGGCCCTAAGGAGCATGCTCAGAAGACAACGCAGGGGGCATGCTCAGAAGTCAAGGCAGAGCCACTGTGCACCCTGCTTCCAGAGCTCAGAACCTCACTGGCAACACTGCGCCTACAGCTGACTGTGCTGTTAGCCTGTTGCTCTCCCCTCTGACCTCGTGAGCACAATCCTCTCTCTAGGGCTTATTGGGGTGGGACATTGCACCAATGATGCATTCCTGCATCTTAGCAAAGTGAAGATGTGAAGTGAGTACTACCCATAAGAGGGATAACCTTTTCTCATAACTTGCACCCTGTGCAACTCACGGATGCCCTCTTGCCTGCTTGTATGTGCCCAAAAGAGAACAGAGCCCAAGCAATGCTAAGATTTCAAGCCAGAGGCACACAGCTTCTACAGCAAGGCTGACCCGTAGAAGGTAGCAACCCTCTGTCTTCAGTAAGTTAGCTGGGGTTTAGTATTTACTGAAATGTCCATTAAAAACTCCTAAGTTTAAAACAGTTGAAAACTCTCTGAGAGTACCCATTTATTTGTTTACTGGTATTAAATTTATGCCCCACAGAAGCATAGGCAGCAATTTTAGTTAAGCACCGAGTCTGACAAAGTGTCAGATACACAGGAGACACGTGGTTTTCTTGAGTGAATTAATGAGTGAATGCAAGATTGTCTTGAGGTCAATGTTCGACCACCATTGTCAGCCGTTGCCGTTATCTAAAGTCCTCTTCCATGCAGAAACCACTCTTCTACAGAGCTCACGTACCCACTTTTCCCCACCCACTTTTCTCCATGCTCATGTACCCACCTTTCTCCATGCTCATATACTCACTATTCTCCCATCAAAAGGATGTCAGAGTCACCTAAAGGCCAGATCCTATCCTGATGTTCTGGTGTAAAATTATATAGGAGGCTGACCAAGATGGCTGGCTGGGAGACGGAGTAACCAACAGCAGTAACCTCACCTCAGGCAAGCTCAAATCCCACTCCATCCCACAAGGTGACTTATGTAGAATCCTGGTAAGGTTTTAATGACTAGTGGTGACACATCTTTTATGGGGTTGACACCATCTGATATATCACCCTTGCCTCTGCGTTCTAAGCGGACCCTTACAGCACTTTGTAGGGCTCGCCAGTCTCAATGCGTTCACATTTGCTCTTGAAACTTACACTCTGAAATACTTGACAGCTGGGTCTGTGGCTTTGATGTCCCCAGGGTCTGCCGCCCAACTGAGTGAGACCAAATAAAACGCAAAGGATTCCTTTACTTTTACCTTATACCTCCCAATAATCCAGTCTTTGAGTTCATTTTCTCTCACTGAAACCCTCACCAAACTGCAGGTCTCTAAGAAGAGGGGAAGGGTGTAAGCAGCAGCTGAGAGTTCTCCCACCTTTTCCGTCCTGAAGTGTTTCGGAACCCCTAGAGGGGCAGCCGAAGAGGGTCCCAAGAGACCGGTAGAACATGTAGGGTGGGCAGTAGTCAGGGGCTTGGGGAACTGAAGCTCTGCCTTCCCAGAATTCTGGTTTGTGATGTCATCACTTGGATCTCAGCTTTGTCAGTGACAGCCTGGCAAAGACATTAGCTTATCCCAGAACCACGGCCGTCCAGCGGTGGGAACAGAAAAGAGCTGCCATGGTTCCCCCCGCCTCCCTCATTCACGACTTGTGAGGACCTATCTATGTCCCTGAAGCTATGCTACAGACAAAGGAACCTGGCAGGTGTCACATGCTGTGTGTGGCATCAGACACTGGGCACAGGTATGCTGCCATGCAGGACAATATCAGCTAGAACCCAGCCATTTTGTTTCTTTTTTGAGACAGTGTCTTGATAGCATCCCTGGGTGGTCGAGTATTTGCTGTTTACCCCTGGCTGTCCTCAGACTCACGACCATCCTCTTGACTATGCCCCTGGAGTGCTGAATTACAGATGAGTGCCAGACTCAAATACAGACTTTTAAAAGTATCTACTCCATACTTAATGGATGAGGCAACAGAGTCTCAAACAAATGGGAAGGGCTCTTTTGCTCAAAGTGTTGTGGGATTGTGAGATATGAGAAAGGAATTATAAGGCGGATGTCTGTCGATGGTGCATTTTGGAACACTGACTTGTTGTGTGTTACTCGACAGCATATACCAGAGCCTCTGGTGCTGCCTTCGACATCTAGAACCCTCCATCGATACCGAATACTGCTCCCATAAAATCTAGTAACTTTTTGTAAATCCTTTTAGGAGGCAGGGTATTAGGGTGGGGGAGGGATGGTAAGCATCCACCTTAGACTGACATTGAGAATTGAAATTAAGCATCTTTTAAAAACTAGTTATTTAAGGCTCCTGACTATTAAATTTCCAGGTGACCCCCATGTGTTTTAGAATATTACTGGCTTGGGGAGACAGTCACTATGTAACATAGTTTGGACATTGCTAACAAAACAGTCTCGCTTATTGCTTCAGGGACCCCCATCGCAAAGCCAAACCCGGAAGAAGGCTCAGTCTAACTTGTTGGAAAATATAAGACTAACCTGTCTGCCCATCTTTTCACAGGCACATAGTCTGGGAAGGGCTTGATTGACTTAGCTGAGTTACAAGTGGTTGAGCTTCTGGTGATAACGCACAAGTGCTTTGGACACATGAAGGCTGTCAGACAGGATACCCTCTCCACCAGATGTCTGGTCAGGCACATAATCCGCCACTTTTTTAGATCCCATTTGAGGAGAGGGATGAAAAAATTCCTCCTGGGCGACCCACGGGTCGTGGGGAAGAAAAACCAGAACCTTTCACTCTGGCTAGCCTGTGGCTCTTGGGGAGACAGACGTACTGTCCAGCTGGCGCCTCCCTCAGGACCAGGAAGGATGTTGGAAGAGAACCCGGAGAGGCGGGGTGGGAGCAAGGGTGCACAAGCCGGCTGAGAAAAGGTATAGCTACTGAAGAGAAATTAGAGATCTTGGCTCCTCTGGGAAGCAGGACGGTCCAGCACTCACACAGCGCCGGGGAGGCCCCAAACAAACTCCTCTCCCTCCTTGCTCTCGGCTCTTTGTTGTCTGCTTCTGGCTCCCGCTCATGCCCTCGGGTCCCCCGCCCCCCTGAAGTCACCCCAACTGCACTCATAATATTTTGCTTTGCGCCGGGTCTGTTTTCCACCACCAACTTCCAGCAGTCTCCATGGCGACGCGCTGGGGCCAGGGGGTGGGGTGGGGGCGGCGGCTGTTCAGATCTCAGGCCTGAGCGGAGGAGCAGCCCCGGCTAACTTTTCCGGGTCTCTAGATACCTCACTGGGAAAAGTGCGCTATCCAGGGCCCGCCTTGTGGAATCGCGAGCCCCAGTCTGGTGGAGTTCGGCCTATGTACTGGGGCCGCGTGGCCCAAGACTGCAATCGCGGGTCTCTGGAACCCGGGAACCAAGCGACATTTGCTTGACTCTGCTGCCAAGCTCAGACGCTAGCAGGTGGCAAGGGTAGTACCTCGCACGTCCACCTCTCTGCCTCCGCTCCCCCCACCCCTCCACCCCCACCCCACACACACTCAGGAAAGTCTGTAGAGGGTGAGGCTAGTTCAGCATAGGATAAAGACCTATCTTGCTGCTTCCTGCTTTCAGACTAGCTCTCAGGGATGCGGGAGGAGGCTACTTCTACTTACCCAAAGCTTCGCCTTGGGGAAGAGACAGGAAGTCTGTTCCCTCTGGGTGCTCTCTACCGCGTGGGCAGAAACCTAAGGCCCCAGGACGTCTCACCTTAGGGCTCATGAAACTAGGCTGAACCTAATGCCAGGTCACCCTGCCTGCAGAGCAGCGGCTCTTTTTCCCAGTGGGCCCAGGCATTCAGATCCGATTGGAGATTCTTTGATGCCCCAGCTGTGAGCTCTGGAGATGGGATGGGGGTTGGGGGTGAAAACTGGATAGAGTTAGAAACTTCCAGTTGGAGCGCCACAATGCACCTCTCTTAGGAGCTATCCCGTTTAACAAGAAACGACCCTCTGACGCTTGGTCGATCAAGCTGCCTCAGCCTAGCTTTACACAACTTCCTGGTGGTCAAAAATTCTGTCCACTTTCCCTTGCTCATTCTCAAAACCGATTAAGAGTAGAGGAGACAGAATTATAATCGGATGGACACAAACAGGTAGCCACCGTCAGCGGCCCTCGTAGAGAGAGCCAAACGGACTTGAGCACCCACTTTGGGGCGGGCTGGGTCGTGCGTGTTGTCGCCGACTGTTAAACTCAGTCCCAGAGGACCGGCACGTCGATGGATCCTGAGCGCGCCCGATGCCTTTGCAGCCCGGCGGAGCTTGGCGGAGCCGGCAGAGTCCCATCTTCGAGGGGCTTTGCTTTGTCGTGTTGAGAAATCAGACAGCCGAGGACCCAGGAGGCGCGCGCCGGCTCCTGGGCCTCCCCCGACGGGGCCATTGTCTTGGCCCCACACTTGTAGTGTATTTTGGAAAAACTCAAGGAATATATTACCAGCTCGATGCTCGAAACAAAGGGGTGAGTTTCCGCAGGTCACGCTCAAGTGGGCCCAAAGCAGGCCACTAGAGCACCGGCCCCAGCAAAACCGTTCTTCCATGCCTGAGGCACTTTGCAGGGATTTTTCTTTTAAGAGACAGAGACTGTTGCTTCTACTTGCCGGCCCCTCTGAACACCGATGCTCCAGCAACTGCTGTGAGCCTGTTGTCTGAGCCCGTTAAGAATGAAATCACGGATTTCGCGTTTCTACTCGAACGCAACCTTACGCCAAGGGAATAGAATCGAACTTCCCAGTGGAGCGCTGGGCTCTGCATGCTCGGGGGTGGGGGAATGAACCTTTTACATAACAAGGGAAACCCAGAAGAAAGACTAATTGGATTAATTCTCTGGACGGGAGGCTCCAGGATCGGACCTCCTCACTTCGCTTGTCCAGAGTTTTGCATGTGAAATGTCACCTGGTGAGCCTAGAGTGACTTCTCAATTGGTGCCATTAACCAAAACTTTTGATTTTGAGTTCAGGAGTGTGAGCTAGGGATATATATCTTAAGTATGAGAGAGGAGCCAGGGAGCGCTGGGGTTTCATAACCCATTTGGGGTGTTCGCAGTTGGGATGGAATTGCCCCGTTTTCACACAAAACCCCCGATTGAAAATAGAAAGTGCCCACAACTCTAAGGCTCCCCTCACCAAACATCCAAAGGACTCTAGTTCTGTGTAGGGATCAACTAATATCCCAGCTAGGACATGCCAGCTTTGGTGTATGAGGAAGGCCCCCCGAGATCCTGTACGGACCCCTTGAAAATACTCAACCACTAATTCTGTACAAATGGGCTTAATCTGGTTAAATCCATTCACTTTTAGAGCCGTGGTTCTTAGGAGGTTTTCCTTGAGTTAAAAGAATATTGAAGCAAAGGTTCTCCATCCTCAGAATCACGATTGATTGCTAGCATGTGGAGAAGACAGACCCCAACGGGGCCTGAGCCGGGTGCCTCTCTCCAGAGAAAACCGCTTCTAGCCTCCGCGGGTGCTCGCCGCTAGCTATGCAGGACTTCGGAGGCTCAGGCTTTAGCTTAGGTTCACAGCTACCCAGGAAAGCGTGCGGGCTTGACTGTGCGGGAGCCAGAAAGAAAATTGCCCTGGAATGCTGCAAATACCCCTGGGCCGGCGGTTTCCGCCACCAGATCTGCAATGTAGGCCAAGAGAGGCCTGGAACCTTCCTCCCAGAACCGAAGAACGACGTCTGGGAAGATATCTATCTAGATAGCTTAATCTTTTTCCGACCTTCCTAGGGGTGGGTGGAGTGGAGTAGAGCTGTCCGTGGTGTTATTTGCAAGTAAGTTAATGTGTATCAGGGCACAGCTGAGGCCGGCCGGCACTTGTTGCTCGGCCGCAATGCCTTCACATTCTCTCGGGTCTCAGTCAAGCTGCAGCCCATGCCCAAGCTGTCCTACCACCGCCCAAAACTCCAGCAGGGATTGGAGTGGCCTGGTGGAGAGACTGGGCCTAACGGAGGGAGTAAAGTTTTTTGAGAACCTCTACATGGAAAGGACATAGGAAAAGTAACAGAGTTTGAAGTGCGGCGGGTCCCCAAACATGCTAGGCGTAGAAGTTGACCGACTGGAGAAGATGCTGGGTGTTTTCGTTGTAAGAGATTCCGTGTCTTCCCGTCTGTGTTGTGAATCGTGGCGACCCTATAGTACCTGATGTCCACCACACAGCCCTCAAACTGCAGGCCGGCTCACAAAACTCAGTGCCAGGCCTCTTCTGATGTTCTGCATTCTGCTCTCCCCCCACTTCCCCCCCCCCCCCCCCCCCGCTCGTCTTGCAAGGTTACAGCCTCGGTGTGGAGCGGCTAGTGAGTTGCGACTTCGCGGCCCGGAGGCTACAGTCCTGGGAGTCCATCTCTCTACGCCCAAAGCTACGAATGCCCCAGGACCACCGGGTTCGCCGCCGCCACTCCCTCCCTGCAGCGCGATTCCAGGAGCAAGAGCCTCCAGTGCGCGGTGAGACCCGGTACGCGGTCGCCCTCCCCCGCCTTTGGACGTTCCGGGCCCTCACCCCAGCTCCTAAGCTACCACTACCCTGCCCAAAGCCAGGGCCGCCGCGGGGCCCGGGCGGGGGCGGCTGGCTCCCAAAGCTCCTACAAGTAGCATAAACACCTCGAGCTCGCCGCGAGCCAGCGAGCATCTTTATGCAACTTTATGTCCAAGTGAAAGCGCGCTCCTCAGCGTGCGCGCACGCGCACACACGCATTTACACTCACACTTTCATGCATTCACTTACACACTTAGCGCTGGACCGAAAACTTCTGCACGCTCTCCTCCTCTCCTGGAATCCCACTGTCAAGTTGCCCCGCCTGAACTTTTTGCAACTCTTTCTGAAGTGCACCCCCCGCCCCGTCCCTTCTCCTTCCTCTCCCCCCAATGTCTCCCCCCAAGTCCCACCAGGACTAACCTGTGGAATCCATGTCGGGTTCCTCCAGTAACCCACAATGCATGCTCTTCCCATGGACAGCACAGACGCCCCCCAAAAGTCCTGATATTTGGGGATCCCCCTGTGCTAGAGATGCCCAGGGAGGAAGGGAGGGAAGGAGCAAGGAAGGAAGGGTTAGCGAGAGAGGGGGAGACGGTGGGTGAGAGGGCAAAAGGATAAAAGGGGAAAAGAAAGAACCAGAGGAAAGAAAAGAAGCGAAGAAGCGAGGGAAGGAAGCAAGCTAGAGCAGAGGGAGAGAGCGAGCGAGCGAGTGAGCGAGCGAAGGGACACTCAGTAATCCAGTCGGGCAAAGCCAAACCCGTCAAAATGTTTGCGGATGTTTCATGGGAAAAAACATCATTTTATAGGAGCCCCGATGGGAGCAATGTCATTGATAGGCCAGCGGGCCTGATGAATGGCCGCTCGTCAGATGGGGCCGTGGCGAGGCGCACTGTGAAGCCCATTGTGGGCCTGTTTTGAATAAGAAAAGCCGCCTCCGAAAAGGGGGGCTCAGAGCGACGCAATCCCAGCCCTCCGACTTCCCCCTTCTATTATAGCATTAGCAACGTTTTTCTTATTTAAAGTTCCAGAGGCCTTCTCCAGCCTTAGCCCGGCACTCATTATAGACGAAATCAAAATTGGCTTAGATCTGGCCCCCTCTCCAGTCCTCCCGCGCCCGGGCCCCGCGCGGTGCAGCCATGAAGAGGGGTGCAGAGGTACCCGGGTCCTAGGAGTCTCCTGTGCGGCCACGAGTGGGCCCGACTCCTTTTTTCTCTCCCCTTGAGAAACGTCCCGTTTTCTTGAGTTAGATTTTGAGTCGGGGCCCGGGAGCAATGCAGAGGGGCTATGTCCTGAGTTCCTTCCACGCAGATCCGCGGACGTGCGTGGGAGTAGAGATTAATGAAGGGGAATCTGAAGCCTTAGGTTCCTATCGCCAGTCCCGAGGGACAAGAAGGACGCTTGGCAGCGGGGGTGTGAGGGGCTGGCTTGCCACCTCCAGAACTTTTGTACCCCTTGTCTCTCGCCCTATGGGTCTCTCCAGGTCTGTGAGCCTCGCTCTCTCGCTCTCCGTTTCTCCCTTGGCTGCTTGAGTCTCTTTGTCTCTCCCTGGTTCTGTGTCCCCCCTGGGTCTTTGGGACCCTCACCCCCCCCACCCTCGTGCCTCTTCCCATAACCCTGTATGTCAGTCTGTCTGCGTCCGGGCCCCTCCCTCTTTCCATGTCCCCCGCCTTCCCCTCCGCCACCCTCTCGGTCCCCCACAGCCAGCAGCGGAGTTGGTGAGAAGCCCCGGCGTCCTAGCTGGGGACGCGGCTTTCCCAGGGACCCCTCCCCGGCGCAGTTGAAAGTGCGAGAGGGGGAGGGGGCCGGGGCTTGTGGATCGCAAGTGGAAAGTGGGGGTGGAGGGGAGCTCCCGTGGCCCCGGGAAAGTGGCCGCTCGCGGGCCGGCCGCGCTGTCATTAGAATATGAATGGGCTCGGCGGGCGGAAGAGAAAGGCGGATTACCCCGCTGCTTTGACCATGGACAGAGGCAGCGCCAGCGGCGCAGGGGCGGATCGCCTGGGTCCCTCCCGCCGAGCCGGGTGCGCTTCTTGCCTGCGACCCCGGGCCTGCCCACCCCGGGCCTCCGGGCAGCCCCCAAGCCTCGCCGAGTGGGACAATGGTGGGAGGGGGCAAGGGATCAGCACGTGCCGAGTTAAGGTCACGAGACGCGGGGAAAGGGCAGCGCCGAGTGCCGGGCAGAAGGCTGAACTGGGTTCTAATCCCAGCTCTGCAAATTCCTTCGTCTTTGTGGGCCTCAGCTTCCTCATCTGTGAAATGGGGCTAACGACGTTTCTTCCCATTGCTATCCCCAGGCCCTGCGGGACCCCTGTGTGTAATTGCTCCTTCTTGCTCAGACTGCTGCTGAATTCCAACCCAGGTTGTGTCTAGGGAACAAGCTCACACGCTGCTGTCTTATATCCAGAAGCCCTCCGCCACCAGCACCCAAGTAAACCTTTCCACTCTGGTGGTGGATGAAAAGCTTTAGCGGCCAAAAGGGATGAATACTCTCTTCTCAAACCCCCGTGAGTCCCAAGTGAGAGACCAACGACTGAGTCTTTTTTCTAGAAGCCTCAGGGGCCGTGGACTAAACGCCAGGGTGCATGGTCAAAGCGGAGCTCCGCGGGGTGTATTAAGTGACAGTGAGGATCCTGTCTCCCGAGAGGAGAGTGGCTACCACCCAGAGTGTTGGGGGTTCCCTGGGGAGCTTTTGACCACCGAACCTGTGGGGCAGCTGTGATCGCGCACCAGGGTGTTAGAATGGGCTGCCCTCCCTCACAAAGCAAGGACGACAGAGAAGGACCAGAAGATAGAGGAGCTGTGAGCTCCCGCCCCAGCTGGTGCTGGAAAACACACCAGGGCCCCCCTCATCTCTGCCTTGCACATCCTGAGAGAAGAGGGGTTCTCTGAACTTATGTTGGAGGAGGGGAGGAGCCGGCACGATGCTGATTGGGTTGTGTAGTGCGCCCGCTATATGGATGGGTTGGATGGAGTAAACAAACAGTAAAGACTGTTAGTGTCACTCAGGAGGTGACACTGGAGCTTCAAAATGGTGCTATCTTTCACTGCAAGTCAGATTTTAAAAACTTCTAAAGAATGCTGGGGGGCGGGGGGCTGACCTGGGTACATACATAGTAAACACGGAGCTATGGCAGCTTCCATAGCTTCCTGAAAGTTTGCCATCCTTTAATAAAATGGCTTAGTTGAATACTAATAGGTACCACAGTCCTCAGTGAATACTGCCTCATTTAACCCCACTACACAAGGAGCACACGTTGCTGTTCCCTCTTTAGAGGGGGCAATTGGCAATGAGTATGCCCAGCCTGGGTAGTCATGGCTACGATAACTTCCATCCCTGGATCCTCTGGATCATAGCACAGAAATGGTGGGGGAAGGTACAGAAGCTGAGAGACTGGGGAGGAAATGTATGATAACCCTGGAGAAAATGAGGGCCACACCAGAGGTAACCAGGCCTGGGACAGGGGCACAGAGGGTATGTAACTTGCCTACGATTGCACAGCAAGAAACAGTAAAGGCACCCCTTAAATCCAGGTAACTTGTCTCAAGAAAGAGTAAGTCAATATAAAAGAAGATGCTGCAAGACTCGTCCTCTGCGATAACCTCTCCATTATGAAGTGCCCACCACACTGAGCTCGTGGCAATCAGTACCTTCTCTGCATACATTCCAGCTGAGACCAGTCCTTTATCCAGAGCCCCAACCCAGAGATGGATGGCACGTGCCGTCCCCAGAACTGCCTGAAGTCAGTCTTTTCCAGATATCCTGGCTACCTCACCCACATGAACTTCTTCCCACACTGCCTGTGAAGCTAACCTCATCCTTTGCTGTCCCTCGCTGGGGTTCTGGAGTGCCATCTTTAGACTGCAGGTGACTCATGGTCTTTAGGTTTGTAGCATACAGTCCCATGAGAGCTGCCGAAGCTCCAAGTGTCTCGTCATCTATCAGATGGGAAGAAGAGAAAGAAAAGACGCTGGAAAGGGTAATCTTGCATCATCAGTGTTTGGCTTACTTATCTTTCCAGAACACTGCAAGTCTTGGTTATTTTCATCTGAAAGACATCCTAAAAGACTGGTGCTTAATTTAGCCAATCACATGGTCCCTTTGAGCAAACTGGGAAGAGGGTCTTGTAGGCATGACTTGGGTATTTTCTTGAGTGTTAATTGATGTAGGAAGGCAGAGCCTACTGTGGGCGGCACCACCCTTAGGCAGGCACTCTTGTATAAGAAAGCTAGCCAAGCAAAGTGTGATGATTTGTAAATGCTTGGCCCCAGGGAGTGGCACTATTAGAAGGTGCAGCCCTGTTAGAATAGGTGTGGCCTTGTTGGAGTAGGTGTGTCACTGTGGGCATGGGCTTTAAGATCTTCATCCTAGCTGCCTGGAAGCCAGTATTCAGCTAGCAGCCTTCAGATGAAGATGTAGAACTCTCAGCTCTGCCTGCACCATGCCTACCTGGATGCTGCCATGCTCCCATCTTGATAATAATGGACTGAACCTCTGAACCTGTAAGCCAGCCCCAATGAAATGTTGTCCTTATAAGAGTTGCCTTGGTCATGGTGTCTGTTCACAGCAATGACACACTAAGACACAAGGTAAGCAGTGTCTTCCTTGGTGGGTGTTCCGAGTTCCTGCCTTGTGTGTAACCCCAGCAGTTGGGAGATGAAGCAGAAGGATCAGGGGCTGATCACGCTTGGCAACACAGCTTGACCTACAACACATTTCTGTTTGAAACAAAACAAACAAAAATCTAAAAGCACACAGCAAGCTGGAGACCAAGCAGTCAAAACAAGAGCCTAACAACCAAACATCCACTGTCCAAACCTACCTGACCATCTGACAATTGGTTAAGCTTGGTTGCTCTGCATGAAGGTCCAAAGCATATACCTAGTCGCTCTGGCTTCAGTCTTTAAAATCCAGGGGGTCCCCTGTCAGTCTCCAAAGCCAGACAACTCCAAGAGCTCTCTACCTGCGTGTCCATGAGCCCCCCTCAGCCTATGTGAGCCCTGCCCCTTGACCTATGGCATCATTTCACTTTCTCCTCTGTCAGCCTCAGGTTCTGAGTTTGCAGTTGTGTCTAAAGGATCACATTCAGGTGTACAGCTTCGACAGAAAAAGTGTGTGGGAGGTGGCGTGTGCTTTCTGTCACTGCATATTGGGGCTCACAGATTCTCCCGTTACTAAAGAGATTGCAGGGTTCGGTTCGGGTATTACCAGCTGGATCAGTTGCTCCTGGCTGCTGTTTCCTTCGTGGTTTTAGTATTAGCTGGCGCTCATCACCTCTTTATTTCTAAGATGAATATTAGGCATTTATTTTTTCTCGGAGAATCATCTTAACCCTTTTCAAAACCAAGTAGTTAAGACAACTGTTTATACAAACCACCACCAAGTTTATTGTTTTCTAACAGGCTGTAAAATGCCCACATCAAAATCCCAGCTGCTCATCTCCACTAGAGTTCTGTAGAAATAGTTTCTGTGCACTGTTTCCTTACTTTGAGATAGTCATATAAGAAGCATGTAAGAAGTCACAGGAAAATCCTAGGTCTCAGACGTTTCCTGCCACCTTGTTTGAAACAGTCTTCCACAGCAAGGTCTTCTGTGTGAGCCAGGCTCGCTGTCTTAGAAGCCTCTGAGGGTCCTGTCTCCACCCCAAATTTCGCTACAAGAGCATTGGGATTCCAGATTCTGTACATGGAGGTTCCGGAGGATCTGAACTCAGTTCCTTCAACTTGTGTGGTAAGTGCTTCACCCACGGAGACACTGTCTGGCAACCCCCTCCTTGTAATATTTTTGTTGTTCACAGCCGAAACCCAATATTTATTGTGAAGATTCAAGTTAGCTGGGATGGAAGCCAATTCTGGCTAGTGCTTGTTGAAGTATTACTCTATTCACAAACTGCTGGGGGGAGGGGGAGGGGGGGAGGAAGGAGCCTTCCCACCCTATTCCAGTTCAGCCTTCTAGTGGATCAGTGTCTGTGACTTTTTATAAATGTCTCTTCTCTGTGGCTTCTTTTCCCCCTTGAGTGAGACACAGAGACGGAGCAAGTGCTGGAACAGGAGTGACATTACCTCCACAGGGCTCTGGGGTGAGCCTCTGGGGAAGTCCCCATCCTGGAGTGTGGGCTTTTGTTATGGAAACAGCTCTGGACATATTTTATAACTATGAGTCTTCTCTGTTAGAGCCATAAAGGGGTCGTTCTTAGATCTTAGCCGTGAGAACCTGGTGGGGTTACAGGCAGGGCAGTGCTGAGACTGGGGTCCCTGAGAGCTTCTCCCTCCTGCAGTGGTTCACACTGTTTGTGATGAACCCCAGCAATTCATGAAAACCACCATTCATGTCTTCCTGTCAGTTCATGGGGCTCCTGCCCCATCTATCCTGGGCAAAGCTCTTGGCTCCCGGCCTCTCTGGTGCCTCCTCCTCCTGCATCTTTTGGAGGGCACTTGGCCCCACAAGGTCATCCTCCAAGGGGTCCAAACATTCATTGCTGCTCTGTTTGTCAGCTTTCTCTGATCGTAAGTATGGGAATGAATGATCGGTCCTGGGCTCAAGAGTTGCTCCGGGCAGTGGTGGCTCACGCCTTAAATCCCAGCATTTGGGAGGCAGAGGCAGGTGGATTTCTGAGTTCCAGGACAGCCTGGTCTACAGAGTGAGTTCCAGGACAGCCAGGGCGTCACAGAGAAACCCTGTCTTGAAAAACAAACAAACAAACAAAAATAACCCACACAAAAACAAAAAACAACAAGAAAAAAAGAGTTGAAATTCCAAGCCGATTCTCTTATTCTATGCAGCTTTTCTTTTCATTTTTAACAGAAAGCATGCTTTCATGTTACATGCTAATAAAACCAAATACGGAAATCCGTGTCTACTATTAAATATTTAATATTTTAATTCCTGTCCCAAATATCCTATATTCTCCTTCCTTATAGGAGCCATTTCTTAAAACACACACAGATACACACACACACACTTGCACGCATGGGTACACGCACAAACAGTGCACCACACTACTTTGTCTTCCTGTTATTGCTGTTAGATAACCACTCACATGGTCACAGTGGAACAGGTTTGAGATCCACATTAAGAGCCGGTGTCTTAGGGACCTCAGTTGGGTGGGGGAGGGGAGGCTGTCGGTTAAATGACCATGGGTCTGGAGAGAAGGCTCCCTGTGTAAAGACACTTGTTCCCAAGACTGGTTGACTTGGGCTCCATCGAATGGAGCCTGTAGGTGGAAGAAGAGAACCGACCCCTGAAAGCTGCCCACCGACCTCTACACGTGTACTGTGTGTTTCTGGTCATAAACATGCTGTGCTTGCTTTTCCCGGGACCACAGTGTCACTGGAACCTTGCTCTGGGCAGCCCCAGGCAGTGATGGTTCACCCTTCCAGGGCGTGGCACCCCTGCAGCCCCTCTTTTCTGGTGACAGCCCCCAGCTGCATGGAATTTTTAGGCCCTCTCACCTAGCACAAGCCAGCTTCCAGGTCATGGCTCGTCCCAAGCCTAGCTGGTCTGTGTCCTTCCCTGGGAGTTGCACTTTCTGTCCCTGTCCTGGCCACCAGTTCCCTGAGGTGCTCTATTAGTTTTTTGAGCCTAGCCTTGTTTGTTTGATTTCTCTGTCTGTGTGTTGGTCCATTATTGCTGCCTGTATGGGAAACAGAGGAAGCTTGAGGCATGAACTGTCATTTTTTAATACACCAGAGAAAAATACATACTAGTATCTAAAATTACTAGGACCCTGCTGGACTATTTTCCATAAAAAAAATTACGTGTTATGCATTTAAAGGTATTTATTTTATATATTAGCCTATTAGGAAGCCTCTTTATTTCTAAGATGAATATTAGGTATTTTTTTTTTCTTGGAGAATCATCTAAATCCTTTAAGAAACCAAATAGTTTCAGCAACTCTTGGTTCTAGAGCTCCTCCGTGCTCTAACACAGTAACTCTTGGTTCTAGAGCTCCTCCGTGCTCTAACACAGTAACTCTTGGTTCTAGAGCTCCTCCGTGCTCTAACACAGTAACTCTTGGTTCTAGAGCTCCTCCATGCTCTAACACAGTAACTCTTGGTTCTAGAGCTCCTCCATGCTCTAACACAGTAACTCTTGGTTCTAGAGCTCCTCCATGCTCTAACACAGTAACTCTTGGTTCTAGAGCTCCTCCGTGCTCTAACACAGTAACTCTTGGTTCTAGAGCTCCTCCGTGCTCTAACACAGTAACTCTTGGTTCTAGAGCTCCTCCGTGCTGTAACACAGTAACTCTTGGTTCTAGAGCTCCTCCGTGCTCTAACACAGTAACTCTTGGTTCTAGAGCTCCTCCATGCTCTAGTACAGTAAAATTGGCCTTTTCCTTCTGCTCTCCTTGTCTACTGTTTTCTTCTTGCTCTAATTCCATGAGCAAGATTATGAATTAATTTATCTCCATTCTATACTATTGATAAATATTAATGTTTTAAGTTTTATTTTTTCCATGCTACTTTGTCATCTCTTAAGTCTTAAATGTGAACACTTTCTTTATCGTCATTGTCTAAATTTGTTTTGCATTTCTTCCAGTTGAACAACAATGGTGGGCATTGTCTTGACTTCTGTCATTGACTTAGTGGCCTTCTTGTCTTGGTTTGTGCTGTGACTTAGACAATTAAGCATGCATACCTTGCATTTGCCTGAAGTATTTTAATTAAACTATATTTACATAGAAAGATGATGTCTCCTACAGCTAATTCAATTTCTTAACTACACACACACACACACACACCTCCGACACACACTTACTTAGGAATTTGGATGCTATTGCATTTGGTATATGAATAAATGTAAAATCAGTTCTTAATGTAGTGCGTAATTTTAAAAAGCACACTTACTCCTTGGCTTGTCTTCTTGCCCAGTGCCATGGCCGTTCTTAGTTCTAAGATCATGCCGCTGCCAGCTCCACTTCCAACGTCGCCTGCTCCTCCAACTGGATTTGCCAAGCCAACAACCGCCCTTCCCAAAAAAACCAAAAAAAAAAAAAAAAAAAAAAAAAACAGTGGGAGCTGCTGTTCACGATTCCAGCTAACCGCCCTGGCTGCCTGCTCTCTTGCCCACCTGAGTCACCATGGATGGAAAACACAAGACAGCTTTAATATTTTAAAACCAGCCAGATATTACAATTGTTGGGCTAAGAATATACTGTTCTGAACTCATTAGAATTCTGCCAGTGGCAGAGACCGCCTCTGGTTCTAGTAGCCCTCAGACCTTACATGGCTAGCATCCTCTCCAAAACCTGCCCTAAAAGCCCTTTATCTCTTTTCTTTCTCCTCCTCCTGGGACCTGGAAATCCGGCCTCTTTATCTTCACCCAGCAATTGGCTTCTGCTGTCTTTATTGACATAATCAAGAAACAATTAGGAAACCAGATTTTAGTATTAGCTTCTCCCCCTACATCTGAGGTTCATTTTATATAATAAATTACCTTTGTTTACCCCGTATAATGCTTTTGACTTTTTTTTCTTTGTTTTCTGTTTATATTCCCCAGAATGTTGACCTACATCTCCACCACAGATTCTCCAGGCTGCCATGTTGGGGTTCTCAGGACTGCTAAGGACTGAACCTAATCTATGATTCAGCTTGAATATCTTCTTTTTAAAAACTTTATCCAGTTGTCTTTACAAAGAGCAACAGACACACTCGATGTCTGTTTTGTCATACATTGTGTCATAGACTTTATTAGTCACTTTTCTTTTTGTTGTGACAAAATGCATGCAAGCCACTTAACGGTGTGGCTGGAGCAGTGACTCAGTGGTTAGGAGCATTGGCAGCTCATCCAGAAGACACAGGTTCATTTCCCAGCACGCACATGGTGATTCATAGCCATCTATAACTCGAGTAACAGGAGATCCCACATCCTCTTTGGGCCTCTGAGGGTGCCAGGAATGCATGTGCACAGACATATATGCAAATAAAACACTCATACACATAAGATAATAAGAAAGTAAACTCTTCTTAAGAAGCAACTGAAGGGAGGGTTTATTTTGGTTGATGGTTTGAGGGCTCAGTTCCTCATGGCGGGGAAGGCCTGACGGCAGGACCCTGAGGCAGCTGGTCACACTGCAGCAGGAAGCAGAGGCATGCACGCTGCTGCTCAGGTCTCTTCCTCCTTTTTATTACGTCTGGAGCCCCAGCTCAGGGGACAATGTGCACTCAGTGTGGTCTATCCTTGCAGCATATAGCTCTTGCTATCCTGTTTTAAGCTCTGGGAACAGGCCTCCCTACCAGCCCCCACCCAGATTCCCTTGAATCCATAAATGAGAAATACAGACACACATGTCATTCACTTTCAACCTGCCTTATTGGGTCAATTGCTGGGCACTGTTAATCTCCGGTGGCTAGTGTGCCCTTCCCAGAACTCTTAGCATCACCTCTCACCTGCTCTGGCTTCAGTTGTTCAGCCACCTTCAGTCTCAGCTCAATGCCCCACCCCCTGTCTGGAGAAGTGTCCTGAGGCCTCTCTGCCCGAGATCTCACATGACTGTTGGCTTTTCTCCCTTCAAAGAGAGGCAAAACCTCTCTCCTCTCTCTTCTAGATCTGCTAGCTTGCCTGCGGGGACCTTGAAGTCCTGACTATTCTTTCCAGCTCATTGGTCACTAGCATCTTTAGTGAGGAATCAAGAACCAATTGGGGCATAGGACCTTAGCATCAGAACCACCCCTATATCTCCTTAGTTGAACTTTTCTGGAAACATCTTTACAGAGAGGCTCAGAAGTTCCTCTCCCAGGGTGATCCTAAATCTTGTCAAATAGGCAATCAGATTGTCCATTATATAATCCATATTTTATTCTTCTAAAAATCCTCCAATCTTGAGGTTGTGGTTTCCAGATTCCATTATGTGCATATCTTTTCTGGTGACTTGGAAGAATTTTAGCTTTTCCTTTAGTGATTTAGTGCATTAAAGCTCCTTTTTAAAAAAGTACTTTAGTTTTATGTAATTAATTCTTTTTTCTTAAAAAGGAAATGATTTGGTACCTCTTGCAAAGCAACAGCTGAGGAGACTCAGTGAGTGCTGTTCGTCTTCTTCCCTGTAGTGATGTCTGGAGTGTGGACTTTAGTTTTCACCCTTTTCTTTCCTCCCTTTCCTTTCTAGACTCTTTCTATCTTGTCTTTTCCTTTCCCCTCCCCTCCCCTCCCCTCCCCTCCCCTCCCCTCCCCTCCCCTCCCCTCCCCTCCCCTCCCCTCCCCTTCCCTCTCCCCTTCATAATTCTGTTGTTAGATAAAACAAACAAACAAAATAAGCCACCCAAACAAAAAAATCTCTTTTCTGGCTGGGTGTGGTAGTGCACTTAGGAGGCAGAGGCAGGCAGATCTCTGTGAGTTTGTGTCCAGCCTGGTCTATATAAGGGAGTTTAGGACAACCAAGGCAACACAGAGAAACCCTGTCTCAACAAACAAAACAAAACAAAAACACCCAGCTAACCAACCAAACAAACAAACAAACTCTTTTCCGAATTCAAAGTTTTCCAATTAATACCTTTTTTTTTGTTATTTTGAATTTCATATTTAGGTCTAAGATCCATTCTGATTTAATTTTTGTGAAAGATGTGAACATCTGGGTTCATTCCTAGTTTATTTTTAATTATTATTTTTACATTTTTATGTATTCCAGCATCAGTTTTGGATAAAATATTCCTTCTCCATTGACATGCTTTTTCTACTTTGTGTAAGTCTGTTTGTACTTTCACCGTGCGATGCTACTACTCTGTACGCCGAATTGTTTGCCAATGCCACACTGTCTTGACTGTTACTTCATATTAAGTGTGAATTCTCACCTTTGTTCTTTTTAGGGGTTGTTTTACTTGGTTTAGCCTTTGGCTTTTCCTTGCCAACTTTATAATCCTTTTGTCAGTTCTCACAACCTACCTTGCTAAGGTTTTGATTTGGACTGCATCTGTATAAGATGTTGGCTGGAAAACTCGACATCTTAACACTGTGGAGTTTTCCAATCCATGGGCATTGGATAGCTCTCCATCACTCAGCCTTTCCTTGGGCTCATCTGTGCACATTACCGTTTCTTCATGCAGCTCCTGTGGGTGCTGTGGGGGTTGACAGCACAGCACTTGCCCATCCTGACCATGTGACCTTGAGAACTGCTGCTGTTGAATGGACCGTTCTAGCCATGTGGTCAAGGCTACTGTTCTGGTCAACCATATTGCTCCTGACTTCCAATCTACCAGCTGTTGACAGAGAACACCAGGGCGGGGCTGTCTGCTTTCCTTCTATTGCCTTTCCCTTCATAGATTTTGGTGTTTTACTTCAGTTGCAGATGCATTAAGGGCTGGGGTTGTTTGTTTGTTTTGTTTTTTGTGTTGTTTTGGAGTCTTGTCTCTTTTAACATTATATAGTGCTTCCTAGTAATTCATTATGGTCTTCTCAGTCCAAACTAAACTAATAGCTTTCTTTTGGCATAGTGTTAAAGCTTCAGGAAGCTTCTTTCACTGACATGTGGGGGAGGGGGTAGCTCTAATGATCTAATCATCTGTAAACTGTCATACTGACAACAACCGAATTTGAACAAGCACATTCAAACCATAGCTTGTGATGACTTGTTACATATGTATGTGTGTATGTATATACATGTATCTATCATCTATCATCTATTTATATCCATCCATCTATCTATCTATCCATCTATCTACCTACGTATCATTGATTTATATCTAATCTATCATCTACAATGTATCATCTATATCTGTCTTCTATTACCTATTAATTACCTATTTACCTATCATCTGTCTATCTCTCTATCAATCATATCTATCATCTCTCTCTATCATCCATTTATTATATCATATCTATCTATCCATCCATCATATCATATTTATCTATCTATCCATCATATCTATCTATCTATCTATCTATCTATCTATCTATCATCTATCTTTGTCTATCTATCATCTCTAGACATCAGAAAGGCATAGAAACAATTACCTACTCAACAGTAGTGAAGCAGTCCTACTTTTAGATTTTATGTTGAAATAAAAAGAAAACTGACTGGAAGAGAAATGGGCTGAGCCCAGGCCTGAGACAGGAAATGAGTCATAAGGGACTGAAGAATCATGGCATATCATAAGGCAAGGATATTCAAGTTCTACTGAGCTTGCATAGACTTAGGAGGCCCTGTGAACAGCTTCTGGACATCAATGGGTCAATGTGAGCATCAGAAGGAGAATAACCACAATAAATTTTAACCATAGGATATCTGTAACCCATAAGTTCATAACAACAAACTCCAACTCTGCTGGTTCCCACTGAAGGATGCGAGGAAAATAATCCATATTTTGACAACCTGTATGGGGGAGTATCAAATAATTGACCTTTATTATGTGAAACTTACCTCTGAATATCCACAGTTGATGAGGAAACATATCTATTAAAAAAAGCATGTCCTAGCTACTCCATGAAGGAGGGGTGATAGGGCCTGTTACATTTTGCAATGTCAGATGATCTGGGCATTATACATGCAGGATAGCTGACATCACAGACAGAGAGATGAACTGCAAATCATGAAACAGTTGGAAGAAAATAGAGAGAGAATGCTTCAGGGCACTGGTCTGTGTTTTTCCTGAGGCACCGACAACAAAAGCCAAAATTAACAAGTGGTATTATACCTAATTTAAAACGCTTTTTCAGAGCAACAGAAACGGTCATCGGGAAGAAGATGCGGGAAGAAGAAATGGGAGACATGTTCAAAAGCTCTCATTTAATTAGGATTAATCGCTGGGCAGTGGTGGCGCACGCCTTTAATCCCAGCACTTGGGAGGCAGAGGCAGGCGGATTTCTGAGTTCGAGGCCAGCCTGGTCTACAGAGTGAGTTCCAGGACAGCCAGGGCTACACAGAGAAACCCTGTCTCGAAAAATAAATAAAGAAAGAAAGAAGAAAGCTAAACACCACCCCAACAAAAACAAAACACAAGATAAGAAAAAAACAAAACAAAAACTCAAAGAAAATGATATGATTGAAAAACTGGCTCAGTAATAGGAGCAGGCATTTCTCAAATGGCAACCATGTATACGAAACTGGTCTACACTGCTAATCCTTGGGGGGAAATGCAAATCAAAAGCAGGGGATACGTCATACCACCCCAGTTAGAATAGCTATTATCAAAAAGATAAAAGGAAATATTGGCAACGATGTGGAAAATGGGAATTCTCCTACATTGTTGATGAGAATATAAATTAGCACAGCCATTGTGGAAAACAGAATGGAGGCATCTCGAAACTAGAACCAGAATTGTCGTCTAACCTGGCAATCCTACCATTGGGCATATACCCAACGCAGACGAAGTCAGTATGGTGGAGGGACATTGTATTCACATATGCACCGCAATGCTGTTTAGAGTAACGTAGGACCAACATAGCCATTGATGGGTGAACAAATATGGAAAATCTGGTATAAATACGCAATGGAACTTATTCATTCGGGAGAGGGGGAGGGGAAGGGAAGAGGAAGAGGGAGACAGAGAGAGGAAGGGAGGAAGAGAGAGAGGGAGAGAAGGAGAGAGAGTCATTCTCATGTTCTCAATCACTAGGAACCACCTATCTGTCCACAGCCCCATGTCTCATCAGATGAACTGCCGACTCGGCACCCAGCTCCAACAATGGCCCCTGACCACTCTCTCTTTGTCTTGTAGGTTCACCATCGGCTTCTCTGTACAAGTTAGAACTTGGGCACTCCCTTGCTTTCTGTCTCTTTACCCCCATAAGAATCCACTCCCTTACTTGCTCCGCAGAACCCCACTTTAGGTCATCTTTCCACTGGCTGATGTCCATTCCAACTGAAATCAGTGGGGGCAGTGACCTCCTCTGGGACCCTGGTCCTGACTGCTCAAGAGCGTCCATCCTCTCTGGGATGCCACTGGATGCTCGCTAGAAGAAGGCAGTCTCACAGCCTGTTTTTAGAGCCAGGATTTAGAGTGGAAAGCCACGGAGTCAGTCATCCCGGAGACGATGTAAGCTGATAGCACTGGACGAGTCAGTTACTTCTTTGGCTAAGCATCCAATGGAACAGTGCCTTAAAGTGTGGATTTACAGGATGACAGACAGATAGATGGATGGACAGACAGATAGGTGGGTGACACACACACAGAGACACTTCAAAATCTACAAGAACCTCTTTATTTTAGTGACTCACTCTGGAGCAGAGGGGAGAGGAGACTTTACCTTGAAGACCTGCTGTGAGCTGCTTTGTTTCCACTTAATCCTCCCTATACCGCTGAGTCTGGTAGCTGAGCTTGTCAACCTTATGCACCTGAACCCCAGGCCTCCTCCCTAAGCTTCTGTGTCCTTGCCCCTGCCAGTGCCAGTGTGTCCAGTGCCCTGAGAGGAAGTGGATCATCTGGCTCATTCCTGCGCTCCCAGGACCTAGTAGACAGCCTGGTATTTAGAAAGCAGAGTTCTGTCTGGTGGAGCACATACATGGTTTAATTTCTCCTTGCCAGAGTTAGGGAACTCCACAATGAGACAGCCAATGGACAGCATATACCAGACAAACAAACTGGTCTCTCTCGGCTTGTCATGGTCTGACTAGATAACTACAGAAGAGAGGGCTGGGAGGTTTGAGGGCTCCAGAGCAGCTGATTAGTAGAACCTACGACATATTTGAAGCCCCTCTTGTGGCTTGCCTAAGCCCATCCATGGGTTCTGGCTGGATTCCAGCTGCTGGTCAGCCTCTCCTTGGCTCCTTAATCCAGGTTTAACGAGATGAGTGCCATTAGAAGAGGAGGACGGTTATCCTTTAAGTGAGCAAAGTGACTCTTCCCAGAAGGACTGATTTTAATAACCCAGTGCAAGACCCCCTTTAAGGTACAGGATGACTCTGGCACATCGGTTAAGTGTTACACAAAACAGACGTGAGTCTTCAAAATCAAAGGCGTTTTTCATTCATGTGAGAAAGGAATCAGTAAGCTGCATGAAAACTGGGGTGGGTAAAGTCCCTGGGGCCTCTGGTCCACAGCAGGAAAAGCTCAGAGCAGATTGGACACAGGGGGAGGCAAGCTTGGCCGCCCATAATTCAGAGATAGAAGGCGGCAATCTCCCCACACCCTCCGTTTCATGTTCGGCCTTTTGCTTCTGATCTGCCAGCGGTTGCCTAATTGGCGGTGACTGTTTCTGTGGACACAAGGGTCTGCTAAATGTGTAAGGCCTGCATTTTTCCAGGGGAGACTTTTTCCTTTGCACATAAGCCAAAGATTCCTTCATGCACAAATTCTTTCTCATGCAGGTCACTAGATTCCTGTGCAGGAGACGTGAATGCAGAACCCTCCACGCAGAGCTGGATATTTGCACACACAAACATTTCTATGATCTGGTCACACGCAGCAGTTAGGGGTGCTGGGTGTGCAAGGCCATACGCACATCTTGAAATTCCTACATTTATGAAAATGCCCTGTAGGCTCAGCATTAGGGAAACACTTGGAGCTGTTTGCTCCTGCCAGTCAACCCACCATTTATGTAAATTGTGGGGAGCTGAACCCTGGTCTGTATGCTTGGACAGTCATCTCCCTAGCCCCCATGTGCAGCATTTTTACACGTATTCTGGGGATCAAATTCCGGATATCTTGCTTTTTTTGACTGAGTCATCCCCACAGACCTACCTGGTAACATCTGAACAAAAATGCCATCCAGTCACTGTTTAGGATACAGTGCTGGTATCCATACACCAGGGCGTTGCCCTGAAGTGAGACACTACTGAAGAGTCCATCCAAGGGCTGGCAAATAGGTTCCGAACAGAGCCCACCTCTGATGAATCACCATAGCTGATATTTATTGAATAATTACTTTGTGGTTCCAGCAGACTGAATGGGCCGACCCCAAGTCAGTCTTATTATCATCTCTCACAGATGAGGAAGGAGACCCAGGCAAACTAATTTGGCCAAGATCATAGGAGGTAGGAGGTGGCTGAGTCGCTGCTTGTGACTACAGCATGCTCTGGTCTCCCAGCTGTTCTTCTGTCAAGCCAGGACGAAGGCAGGTTTCCTAAGGGATGGCTGTGAGTGACAGCTTTCAAGTCGACCCAAGTAAAAAACAGAAGTGTGTGTGTGTGTGTGTGTGTGTGTGTGTGTACTTAGTGTCCTTGACTTCATTTTAAGTGTGTATATACTTACTATCCTTGATTTCATGTAAAAGGTCCTATAACATCTATAGATTCTCTTGAACATATGAGAAAGCTGAGGCTTAGCTTATTAAAAGACAACTTGGGGCTCTCCCAGGGCCTCTGCCCTCATACAAGCTGGCATCAACATCCCCTATCCATTTTGGAAAGCAGCTCTGAGGTCACTGTGCTTCCCGGCCCTTGTAGGCTCACCCACCCACAAAGAGTTGAGAAAGCCGAGCCTCAAGTTCTACTGCCAAGGTAGGCCACATTTGCACTGACTTTGAGGTGGCATGGTCAGCCCCTCAAGGACAGGGATGGGACTGGAAGGAGCAGCTAGGATAGACCCAGGAACTGTAAGCTTCTGAACATTCAATAAGTCTCTGGAAGGCTGGCAGCTCAGATGGATCCTGGAAGGGAAAGTAGGGGTTGACGTCTGAAACCAGTCTCAATGGATTTTGGGTCCGTCACCTGCCTTAATTTCCCCTTACCCTTCCTCACCTCCATTAAGGTAGATGGTTGGGAGTAAACCCGACTTAGAATTTATTGAGCGTGGAATGGCAGCTGTTACACAGATTTAAAGAGGCTTCAACTTCACAACTTAAGAGTTGTGAGTGAGAAGGTGAGTTGTAGTTGTTCTGGAATTTTCTTCTGTGATACCCCAAGTCAAAAATTTGATTTCCTGAAGCCAGTCTGTTAACTGCTTCTGGAGTCTCAAATCAAATTGGTAGCTTGGTTTTGGTAACAAACAATGAACTTCTTGACTGCCACTTCCCCTACCCCCATTTAAAACTTCCTCTTCAAAGAAGTGTGACTTTGATTTCCCACTCATCTTGGCCCTGTGGTCCAGTGTAGTAAAAGTCCAACAACTTGCAGCCGACAAATGAAATACACATTTTTGTAAGACACACATGGAGTCAATCCAGAGGGAGAGAGGTGTGATTTTTACAGTTGCTTTTCTGACCATCCATTTCACAGCAGAATGGGCTGAGCCCACGTGGAGGGGCCGAGCCACACGCCTTAAGTGTTCAAGTCTTGTGTGACTCATTACTGCAAATAAAGGTGTCAGCCAAATGAGGCCTATTATGTAGCAGCACCCAATCAGGGGCTTGTTAGAAATGGTGCTGACTTCCCACATGGAAGTGTTCTGTGGGCTTCAGGAAACTGCCAGGCCTCCAGCGCTGACAAGCCAACACACTTTGATGTCAGTGGTAAAGGGCGATTCCAAGCCAGCATGCTCTCTACCTCCATCGCTGTCATTCCTCATCATGGCTGGGAAGGAGGGAGGCTTGTCCAAGTACTGCTTTGGAAAACTCCCCCTTCAAAGGAGCCTGGGCTTCCCTGTGTTGCTCTGCTGCTGCTTCCTGAACTGATGAACCTTGGGGGCCAAGTTACCCAGTGAGCTTCCTATCCATGTGGGGTCTGATTCTGGCCTGAAGAAGTTCCCTGAGCCAGAATGTCCCCACAAAGCATGTGACAGAAAGGTTGCTGTTCCCAATGAAAACAAAAGCAGATGTGTCAGCTTCTGCTTGGGGCCAGGCACATGGTCACATATAATCTTAACAAGAGCCCCAGGGTGGTACTGCTATCCCTCTGTTTGAAGATGGGAAAACTCAAGGAGCAAAGACACTTTTGGGAGCACATAACCATGAGGCTGAGCATGTCTCCTTAACAGCTTGGTTGCCTTGTGGATTTAAAAAGATATTAAAGAAGAGCATAAACCCAATGCAAAAATCATGTGACACATTTTTAAAAGAGTCTTGCTTTTTGTGCATGTTTATGTGCACATGAATGCAGTGCCCACAGAGGCCAGAAGAGGGTGCCGGGTCATTTGGAGCTGGAGTTACAGGTAGTTGTGAGGCTCCCAATGTGAGTGGTGGGAATCTGGACTGCTGAGCCTTCTCTCTGGTCCCTAGTGGGACCTTTTGTTTTGTTTTGTTTTGTTTTGTTTGTTTCAGTATTTTATTTAAGTTTTATTTTAAGTGATGTTAATTACAGCATTTGAAGGGGAGGAGCTAATTCCACACCAAATGGAAGACTCTATAATGTACCCATTAAACTGTTAGAAAACAGTGGTGAGGCTACAAGCTGAGATCCCTAGTGTTGTCAGAGTGTGACCACAATCACCAGCCCAGCTCAGAGCCAGAGAACCTGAAGCTATTTTACTCTGGTGCAATGGCAAAAAAAAAAAAAAAAAAAAAAAAAAAAAAAAAAAAAAAAAAAAAAAAAAAAAAAAAAAAAAAAAAAAGGAATTAAAAACAATAGAAGAAAGAAAGAAAACCACACCACAACACAAGGAAGAATTAAGTCCTGAATGACTGGCTTCATCATGCCCACCCTCTCCACCCCAAAGTGGCACAAAAGAAATAGCTAACCATACCCTAAAGACTTTTGGTGTAAAACAGGTAACTGATGGGCTAGAATGGAAACAGGGCATGACAGGAACAGGGTGTGAGGATCTGTTTAAAACATCCCTTCCACACAGGTGTGTACGTGCTTCCGAGAGCAGATAGGACTGGGACACCAGGGTTCGATCCTCGGCAAGTCACAATTTCATCTGGGGACTGGGTACAGATTTACAAAGGATGCACACGTTCCCACCTTCCATGTGCAGCCTGGCATCTCTAGAGGGGCTCCTCCCCAACCCACGTCTACTACAGCTAATCGGACCCTTTCTGGAATGGGGTTTCTGCTGTACCTCTGAAATGGTGAACACCTTAAAGCCGAGTCATCCTTAGCCTGGAGGTCTAGCGTGGTATTTATCCACTCTCGAATCCCCAACATACAACATTAAAAGGTAACTAAACTCTGAAGGGAGCTATGCTGCAGAATAGGTTAAAATGAAACGACTGTACAATATTCATTCGTGCTTGAAATTCCAGTCCTAAACCAAGCTTGTGGCCGCCCGTGTTGACTTTCTTGCCATCCAGCAGGGCTGACAGCGTCAGTTTGATACCCGATTTAGGGTCTGCGTGTACCCTAAGCCAATCAGGCTGGAGTTGTTCACCTTGGCTGAAAAGCAGGCATCAGGGTCGACCTGATACTTGGCTACTGTTCCAAAGCGAGTGTTACTGTTTCCTGCAGACCAGGCGAGATTGACAGTCTCCAACTTCTTGTTCACCTTCTGGTAAATGGAGCCACCAAACTCGGTCCCGTCGTTCACGTTAGTATGAAGCTGGAATTTGTCTGTCTTGTAGCCAACTGCGAAGTTGCTCTGGGTCACTCGGGACTTCGAGGTCTAAAAATCCATTTGGTCGCCAGCCTGCCAACTCTCATAGCCAAACACCAAAGCACGCTGGATTGAGGGCCCAGCAACGTCAAAGTCCACGTCACAGCCCAGGTTGATACGCTCTCTCTTGTACCCTGTCTTGATCTTAACATTTTTTTTTCCCCCAGTGTTCAGTGAGAAAGATGAGTCAAAGGTCAGCTTCAGTCCACGAGCAAGCTGGTCTTCCACAGTGACCTCAGGGCCCAGGGTGTTGTCTGTGTTCCATTTCTCTGTAAATGTTAGCCCATACTCAGTCCATCTGTACTTGGTTTCCAGACTGCCGTTCACTTTGGTAGTCTCTGTGTTGGCAGAACCTGAGCTGGTAAATTCCAATCCATTCTCGAATTTTGTTGTCAAATCAAGTTTTATTAAGCCAAAGCCGTAGCCCTTGGTGAAGACATCCCTGGCGGACTTGCCAAGATCTGCGTATGTGGAAAGCACAGCCATGTTCTTGGAGGCGGTGACGGTGACGGTGCAGGGGGCTGGAGGCTGGGAGCGCAGGCTTGTGGGACCTTAGAATAAATGGGAAGAGTTGAGGAAACTTCATCCCTG
This sequence comes from Arvicanthis niloticus, assembly GCF_011762505.2. Classification (NCBI taxonomy): domain Eukaryota; kingdom Metazoa; phylum Chordata; class Mammalia; order Rodentia; family Muridae; genus Arvicanthis; species Arvicanthis niloticus. The sequence continues at coordinate 7,233,521 of NC_133429.1, read as the reverse complement.
GATAGCTCCTATAAGAAAGGCAGGCACTGGCTCCCTCCCCTCTCCCAACCTGGCACCTGAAAGACCCACCATCAACTCTGACAGTTATCAGACTTCACTCCTTGTTTGGCCTTGTTTCCCCCTCAGAGTCCCTAACCCTTGAGTATGTAGGTGAGGCATCTTCCAACACCCCTGCCCTGGCCAGTGGTACACAGCCACACAAACCTTACCCCAGACACCCTGGCCACCTCCCCAGGGGCAAAAATACCTGCCTCCCTTCCTCCCCCAATAAGTTGAACCAGTTCTCCTCCGAAGCTGTTCCCCAGGTGTGTGTTCTTTGCCTATGCATGCACTGTGGACCAAGGCCCTGGCCAAGCCTCCCTCCCTCCCTCCAGCCCAGCGTACAAGGGGCTAGCTATCCCGAGGGAGGGGGAGAAGTGGACATGGAGAGGCAGCCCCTGAATATATAACTTAAGGAATTACCAAACGAACAGACAATGCACACTGCCAACAGCACCTTAGAAGCCCCTTCCACTCAGCCCAGGGATCCAGCATGACGGCTTCATGGCATAGAGCAAGTCTGCCTAATTCAAAACTGAAGAGAAACCAAAAGAGCCTGGGAACGAGGCTCCATTGCTGGTACACTTGCCTAGCATGCAACGATCCCTGGTTGGATTGTCAGCACCCATAAACCAGGCATGGGGGTGTACTGCAATCTCAGCACTGAAGAGGGGAGGGCAGGAGGATCCCAAGTCAAGATCACTCATGGCTACAGAGTCTGAGGTCTGACTGGACTGCATGAGACTTGTTCTCCCAGCACCACCAAAGGCCACAAAGAACCAATGGAATATGGGAGCTTTAGGGCCTCTCCCAGTAATTTGTGAGATGACTGATATTACATGCAGTAGTGATTCCTTTTCTTCACTGCACAGTATTCCACCATGGGAACATACTGTCACACTATTGTTAGTGGGCAGGGATTATATAAAACCAGGGGCTAGAACACTGCTGCCAGGAACATTTGGTGTACACCAACCACACACCCACAGACCCACACACATATACCTACCCACATACCACACCACACTTCCCACTGGCTACACATGTGGGAGTGGTGGAATTGCTGCTTTGGTGACTAGGCCTGGATAGGTATTTCCTACATTTCTGCCTGTGCTGCGGTGAACTATTTCAAATGCCTTGAGGGGTACTAAGGACAGGACAGTATCCTCAGCTGAGGCTGAAGCCCTGCCGGTGTGCTGTATTCTGAGAAAAGATGCTTTAAGGAACTAAAGTGACACCAGACAAGCGGAATGCTAATCCAGTGGGAACAGGTGTCCTTAAAGGGGTGTCCAAGTAGGTGCTCTGAAGGTGCACTGAAGTGATCTGAGGACTCACCAGGGGATTGGCTGACAGTATCCTGCAGACTGGGGTGGACTACAAATCTGTCATCAAGTCATCCTCCCGTGGTATTCTGCCACAGAGCAGCCTGAGCTGACCCATCCAGGGGACAGTGAAAACCCTAGGTTACTCAGCAAACTTTCTTCCTGTGTGGGATGTTGGCCTGTCCAGTTGGGTGCCTTGGCAGCAGCTGAGATAGTCTTTGCAGTCCATTGACGCTGCTGAAGCAGGCGTCAGGGTGGGTGTTGGGGTGTGACTTCCAACTTCACCCCATGTCACTCGCAATCGGTTAAGATCCTTCAGGGAAAAAGGTCATGGACCGCCTGTCGGAATTACCTGCCCTTACTATAAATAAGATCTAACTGGTAGCTTTTAAAGCAATAGACTTAGAATAACTTTTAAAAAATATACCTGCCACAGACTAGGGAACTGTGGCCTTTTTGGTGTAAGTTCTGGGGACAGAACTGGGGTACTAGGCAAGTGACTGACCACTGGGCTGCACCCCGGCTCCTACTGTGTCCTTTCACTGAAGTTCTCAGACAACAGCTATTCAAGCGTGTTTTCTGCTAGTTTCAAAACTACCCAGCTGCTCCCCTTTCTGACATCTTGGTTCGGATCCAATGGCTCCCAAGTGGTGGGCACGTGAAGAACTGTGACTTCCTCTGTCAGGCAGATGCCAACTCTCCAAATACACAGCTGCCCGGGATGGCTGAGCGTGCCCATCTACAGGAAACACAACACTCAGTGGCATCTGAATTTCTAAAAAAAAGACCACTGTCATTGAACCATGGATTAAGCCACACAGGGCTGAGGTTTTGAAACTCTTGTCATTCCCTTGTGGTAGTGTGGTGTTGGGTGGGGACCTTGCCTACTCTGCCTCAGTTTCTTTAGCTGTAACAGGGAGCTAAGCACCCTGAAAACTGCTTTGAGATCTTGAGTGTGGGTCAGTGTGCATGGGTGTTCCTGTGGTCTGACCACAGGCTGGGGCCAAGTCTTTTGGATTCTGTGTTCCACCAAGAAGATACACATTCTGCTCCTGGTACCCCCAACACAGTGTATCGTACCGAGTACTGAGCAGATGTCCTGGTGCCCGTACCTAGAACACTGCGTTGCTCCTTCAGTAACGAGATGGGCCTGGCACTGCAGGGATATCAACCCTTGATGGACTTGGTAGACTCAGGCAAGATCACCCAAGAAAAAAGTCCTTTCTGATGGCCCAACAAGCACACAGCACAAGGACACACACATTACTCAGTATAGTAATCCGGAGGGCCACTGGTAAGAAGAGTGGGGGTGGCAGATCTGGTAAGGGATGACTAACCCTGCAGGGAGGATGTGGATGCCTCCTCTGACTCTGAATACCCATGAGTCTCTGAAGATGCACTGAAGGCTGCCCACTCACAGTCACCTCTCAGGCTGACGGCCACATCTTTATTGTGAAGAAAACAAAACAGGTTGAGTCTTCAAGTGACTCACCCGGATGATCTGGGGGTGAGGAGATCTGAAAAGTCCTCTTGCTCCTCAGCCTCATCTGCACACCTGAGCCCGAGCTCTCTCCGTGTGCACCTGCCAGTATTCGAGGAACATTTCTGGTGCAGCACGAGAATGTGGCCTACATCATTCTTCGACGCTTCTGGGACTGTCTCTCTTTTCATAAGCAAGTCTCAGTATAAATACTTATCTGGTGTAGGCACAACTGTTAAGAATAAGCGGACAGAATGGACAACTAACTTCCTGTTAGGAATGGAAAGAAGGTAGATAAACAGATTCTTAAAAGGTAGGCTGCACTGATCATGGTCCATCAAGACTGAAGTCTCAGTATGTGACAGAAAGCTGTGGCCACTGGCCTTCCAGAGTCACATGTGTCACTTGCTGCCCTCTGAGAGTCAGTTTACTACTACTTCTTGCCTCAGCGAAAGTTGTGCCTACAAATCTACCCATTATTTGGATGTGTGTATGGAGGCCAGAGGGACACTGGGGTCCTACTCAGTCACTGTCCACTTTAACCCCCAACACAGGGTCTCTCACTGAACCTGAAGTGCACTGACTGGCTACAGTGTCTGGTCATAAGTGCCAGGGGTCTGCCTGTCTGCTTCCCACCCCACCCCCTCAGTACTGTACTTTTACATGGGTGCTAGGCGCCACACCCAGCCCTTACATGGGTTGCTGGGGGTGAACTCAGGTCATACATATCCAACAGGCACTTAACTGACTGAGCTGAACTTCCCAATTCAAAGGATTCTTTACCCTCTCCACATCTGATGAGAACCCATAGTTCTGTTAACCAGAAGATGTCAGAGGGAATTTTAAGGAGAAAGGTTATTCTAATAAGTACAGTTTAAAATATAATAACATAAACAAACAAACCAGATATGCTGGATCACACCCATGATTCCAGCACTAGTGGAAGACAAAGGCAGGAGGGTTAAGGTGAGTTCAAATCCAGCCTGGGCTACAGAGTGAGACTCCAACACAAACAACAAAAACGAGCAGGCGCTGGTACTCTCTCTAGTCGTGTCCATCTGTGTGTGACTTCACACAGTGCTGTGCTGTGTGGGGCCTGCATGTCCTGTGGCTGGAGGCTCCAGGTCAAGGGTGTCAAGCTAGCTTCTGGATCTCAGACAGCTGCTGCTCCTCCTCGCAGTTCTCCGTGAAGCAGACCGAGCACAGAAGTCCCCGAGAGCTCCCTGCCTCGGGCTGCACAGGCAGCCGACTGACCGGCAGTACCCTTGTGAGCACTGCACAACTTTATTCGTTGTACTTGGCCAGTTTCAACCTGGGGATGATGTTCATGGACTGCAACTCTTGGAAGAGCAGCTTGCAGGCATACGGGATCCGGAGGGAGGACACATGGCACGAAGACTTGCAGTAGTGGCACCTGAAACCCAAGTCAACATGCATCAGAGGGGTGGGAACGAAGGCCTGCACACAGAACCACTATGCTCCTCCCCCATTGCTGTCATGCACGTACTGATGGCTCAAAAATTAAAGGAACATCCGTGGATGCAAGATCAAGAATGATTCAATGCACTCCTTGTAGTTTAAAACTATGGAACTGGAGTCCATTAACTATATTTCTAGAACATTCTCTTCAGAAGGGAAAACATTTGCTTACACACTGTTTTGAAAAGAATCATTGGAAACTCAGATGTCTCACTGCTCGATGAGTTTTCTGCTGAACTTACCAACCCCCATATGTTTGGGACATCTCTGTATTATATTACTCTACAACATGACCAACAAAAACGTTTAGTATCCACCACTGAGGCACTTAAAGTCTGATGGAAAAGAAGCCCTTTGACTAGGAGCACAGTGCCCTCAGGACCGGTCTATCAGTGTTTACAGTGAGCTGCCCCTGCAGAGCCTGACGACTATATAGTACATGCAGATACACAGACGACTATATAGTACATGCAGATACACAGGTGACTATATAGTACATGCAGATACACAGACGACTATATAGTACATGCAGATACACAGGTGACTATATAGTACATGCAGATACACAGACACTCCCACTCAACCCAGGCACCAGCCTGGGGCTCCACCAAAGTGACAGCTACACACGTAACATTCTTTCCTTCTTTCCAGAGGGGCCACAAACTATTCTCAGTCCTAATCTATGGCTACAGAAGGTCCCTTGTGAGAAAGTAAATTATTTTTCCAGGGTTTACAGTAAAAAACAAGATCTCACTCAGAAAAACATCTACAACAAGGCTATTAAGGAGATCACAAAGTAGGAGTCGCCTCAAGTGCCCACTGGGCAGCTGGTTCTTATCCAAGACATTTATACAGAAGAGCATTACATAATCATTCAGCATGACAGCATAGACTCATAGCCATAGAAATGTGAGATGTTTAGGACACACAGTGGAAGAAAAAAATCCAGTCAGCTCAACAACACCCGGGTGCCCTCAGATGAATATTCATCCCTGAAACACATCAGAGCTTGAAAAGACTTCTGAAAATGCAAAAGTAAAGAAGGGACTGGAGAGACAGCTCAGTGGATGAGAGCACTGGCTGCTCTTCCAGAGGACCTGAGCTTGATTCCCAGCACCCACATGGTGGCTCACAACCATCTGTAACTCCATTTCCAGGGAATCTGACACTCTCTTCTGGCCTCCACAGGCACCAGGCATGCACATACATGCACAGACATACATGCAGGCTGAATATCCATGCACATTAAAAAGAGAAAGAAAGAAATGAGGGGTGGGAGAAGACAGAGAGAATCAAGTCTAACAAATTATCCTCTGACCTTAGGACCCTCTGGCACTTGCATGTTTATACACATATACAAAAATTACAAATCTAAAAATAAAATAATGTGTCTATTTGGGTCGATGTGGTGGCAGCCCCACAGTCCTGTAAGTTCAGCACCCGGGAGACAGGCAAGAGGATTGTAAGTTCAAGGACAACACAGGCTGCATGAGGTTTTCGGGTTTTTTGTTTTTGTTTTTTTTTAAAGGTTCATATTTGGATCTTCTTTTCTCAGAATCTTGGAAGGACGTATGATTTTAAAAGTAAGTAAAATAAGGGCAATTAGGCACAGGCCAAGAACACGGTCATTCAGCTGTGACGAGCAGTCACCCCTCGGAGTTGAAGATGCCTGTATCCCTCACTTGTAGCTTTGAGCAAAGGCTATTTCTACAGACTGCACAATGCAGCTGTTTTCTTGCTTTTGTGTGTGTATTTAATTCTAAGTTTATTTAATAGGGGCTTGCTACGGGACCTTGGTGTGTCCTTGGACCCACTACAGACAACAGGCTGGCTTCACTTGCAAAGATCTTTGAAGGAAGTGCACAGCATCACACCGTTCCCCGCTTTCAACTCTGGAGAAGGAGAGCAAGTCCAAGGCTGAGAATTTACATGGTGACGGACAGTGACCTCACGGTGATCTCAGAGACAGCTTCCTGCAGGCTCAGGTGCGAGAGCATGCGCCAGCACCCATGCCAACAACAGACACACTAATGACATAAACTTTAACGATATCAAATCTCTTAAAAGACTGCTCAAAGACTTCTTTAATGCATTACAATCAAGACATGTTTTTAATGTGACTGGGTGGGTCCGAACTGTTCAGGAATCATGCTCCTATATTATTTTAATTATGGTGGGGAAACAGACAGAACTACAGTAACTTCTTCCTGGTTTTCCTGTCCTATATATCATATGGTGACTCCAATTTCAGTTAATCTAGTTAAAATTTCCATATGTGCTGATTCATAGTCTGAATAACCCATTCATTTTCTTAATGTATTGATTCAAAACATTGCAAAGTAACACACACATACACACACACACACCAAGCCTTTTCCTCTATGTCGGAACAATCTGCAAAGGCAGAATCTAAGAACAAGTAAACTGATCTCTAGGAAGACAGTAGAGGAAGCTGTGGCCACATGTGAGGTCCATGAGCTAATTATCTTAATGGGGCTCTTTGGTAACTTCTGCCCTGGGTCCTCTGAGGAACAACAGTCTTGCTGAAAACCTCCCCATAGCAATGCCTTACTAATGTGCAAGTCACCCACGGGGCCGGCTCCAAGGTACTGAACCGCTCTAATTACCCAGCTCCATTGTGCGGCTTATTAAAGGGCGACTTCCTCCAAGTAGCTGTGCCTGCTCCCTCCCACAAGCTGGGCACACAAGGCCAGGTAATGATTGGAAAAGGACAGCATCATTATGCTGCTCGGCCAGAGAGCGGCACATGAGGAGGCAGCCAGACGACAGAATGGGTTAGGATTTTTTTCTGTTGGCAACAGGGTATAAGTAGGGCACTCAAATCAGACATATCAAGTCTGTGCGGCTATAGATAAAGACGGTCAGACGACATCACCTGACCAAGCCCTTTCAAAGGCTAGCACGCTGAACCCATCCATGACCAGGGCTGCGGTCAGGGGAGCTAGACACTAGAGGGACCAAGGCAGCAGAGGCAGAGGTTAACTGAGATGGAGCAGCTTATGCAGCCTCCTGCTCCTGGCAGGTGTACTCAAGCAGCCAGCATTGAGACAAAGGCCTGAGCCTTGTGAGCCTGGTGAGCCTGGTGAGCCTGGTTCATTGCCTCCTGTTCCTGTCAGAGGAGCGGGGTGGGGGGTGGGGCGGGGGAGACACAGGGAAGGGAAACAAGAATTCTTTTAGAATCTCGTGGTTCCTGTTTTCAATGAAATGATCCCATCCCATTCTTTCAAAGCAATTCCTTGCAAGTCCTTGTGCCTGACTGGAAGGTTTAAGCATGGGGCCGAGGCTCCAGGACCCACCCCATTATGCCATGCCCCCTTTCCTTTAGTTATACAACCCACACTATGCTCAATATGCATTTCAAAAGACAAATGGACATCCTAGGACTGACCCCCCCTCCAATCTCACTGACAGAAGAAAGGGCTCAGCTTATTCTCGTAAGAATGTGACCATCTCTGTGAACAGAAATGTGGCCACCTCTTCCGTTAGTGTCCACATTACCTTCATATGCAGGATTCATCAATTCATCTACACAGCAATCATAAAATAATCTGCTCAAAGGTTTGTCGCTGAGCTAGCAAGTATACACTGTGCTCTAAGAAGGCCCCTTACTCTTTAAAACTAAAACCACAAAACCAGGTATTCTATTATCTGGGCTCGTGTGTTTGTTAATGTATGTATGTATACGCTCAGGTGGTAAGGCTTGTGTGTTCCTTTACTTTCTAAGCTATCCCTCAGGCCCACCCCACTGCTGACTTTCCTGACGGTTGAGACCGACTGCAAAGAGGCTCTGGGGGGAGTCTGTGGGGAAAAGGTGGCCATGTGATCCTCAATCCCAGCCATGGTCACTTAGCCTCACACATTGTCCTCTCAGGTGGTCCCCTATCTAAGAAAGAGGGGTTCTGGGCAGGGCCACTGAGGGTGGCAGAGGCTACCATGGCTCTCTTCCATCCCTGGGATGTGTACCTTAGATGCTGTGAGACCTTGCCTGTGATCCATTAGTGAGGAGGAACTGGGAAGCACAGGTTTTGTCAGCTACATGGGACCACAGGGTTCCAGACCCCAACTAGCCCTAAGCTGAAGCTTTTAGTCTTTGGCAGACTAGAGTGACCACAAACAAGAGAGGTGCTACAACTACACAGCACATAGCAGACCCAGGGAGCATCACCCGGTAAGACGGCCTTTAGACACCAGACTGCTGTCGGAATTACAGCAGCCTTGTGAATTGCGTAATGAGTAAACTGGCAATTCCAGTGAGGGATCTCTCAGCAGTGATATCCTTCACTAAGCATCTGCCAGCTATAAACTGGAGAGTGGTCGGTAAGACAGCACTTAGTGCGAGGGCATGGCTTCTGCACTACCGAACTCCTGGACTTAAACTGCATCTGACACAGCAGACACTGAATGCCTGCTGGATGAGCAAGTGAGACAGTCAGTCAGTTATTGTGGAATGTACAGTCAGATGTATTTGCCATAGGTAAGGGGTGTTCAGTACACACACCAGGTCTTAGTGCTAGCTTTGTCACTGTAAGATATGGAGCGTGGGTCTGAGGTTACCAATAAGGGCTTGACATAACTTTCCCTAAGAAGTTTTTTTTAAGGTTGAGACTCACGTCATGGATGGTTGTGAGCAACCACGTAGGTGCTGGGAGCTGAACCCAGGTCCTGGAGCAAAAAGTACTGAACCATCTCTCCAGCCCCTGAGATACTATTAAAATTAAAGTCTGTACTACTTAGAAGCTTCAACTACAGCATATATATACACACACACACACACACACACACACACATATGCGCAGCACTGAAGAATCAACATACAAATGCAGACTCAGGGGAAGCTTGGATGGACAGGTCAGCATGGTGGGATGCAAGCATGGTGACACACAAGCACAGTGACACTCAAGCATGGTGGCATACAAGTTATCACAGGCAAAGGCTGCATAGCAGCTGAGTCTTGTCCACAGCACTCCTTGAGCCATTACTCAAGCCAAGGGATGTGGTCTAAGAGATATGTGGCGTCCACTTACCAGCCAGAATATCCCAGGAGTCCACACTGCCCGCAGACATCAACCTCGAACGCGTCACTTGAGATCATTAGTCTCTCCAGCAAAAGCATACTAGCTCCATAGCCGATTAAACAGTCACGTTCCATTTCTCCAAGACGCAAGCCGCCATCTCGAGATCGCCCTTCAGTGGGCTGCCTTTGAAGGTAATGAGCAGACTACGTTAGGCACAGAAAAGGGAGGCAGCATCACAGGCTGACTAAAAGCATGGCTTTGGAGAAGGCGCTCTTGCCAGCCAAGACACCCATTAGACAGTGACCTTGAATTGCTTCAAAGAGTGTACTAGTGGCTCTTACTATGAAAAAACCCATAATTGTATAGTCTTTATCATATGACATAACAATATATTATTTATATAATCCCCCAAATACTAGTGTTAGCATTCATTACTCTCACATCAAGGTCATTGCTATTAGGCTACTATAGTCTTCAAATCAGAAAGTAAGGTCTTTGAGTATTTTTAGAGATGTACTGTTACTTAGAAGCAGAGAATAAAGAAAGTCAGACTATGGAAGAAGCTTGGGTCTCCACTAGCTCTTAAGGGCTCTGTGCTGCCAGTTTCTGTCAACTTGTTGAGAACCTGGCCACACTCGGGAATAGGGAGTGTCAGGTGAAGAAACGCCTCCATCAGACTGGCCTGTGGGCATGTCTGTGGGCCATGTTTTTCATTGTTGATTGATGTGGGAGGGCTCGGCCTACTGTGGACAGTGCCATTCCAGGGCAGGAGGTCTTAACTGTGCAAGAAATGAAGCTGAGCAACTCGGGAAGCAAGCAGGAAGCACATGTCTCCATCTCTGCTTCTGCTCCTGCCCTGGCTTCCCTAGGTGACAGACTGTAAACTATGAGCCAAATCAACTTTTCCTTCACAAGCAGCAGAGAGCACACGAGAGCAGGCCCCAAAGCCTGACACAGTAGTGCCTTCAACATATGCTGAAATATTAATACTGATCTTGTTGTTATAGCTGGACATTACACTGGGAAATCAAGAGTAGGTTATTAGAAAATCTACATATGAAAAGCTGATACAAGGTCTGAAGGAGCCCTCAGTAGAGGAAACACCTCCAAGAACACAATCCCTGCCCACTTGGATCTGCTGGTAGACCCTCCCCAGTCAGCCATTCCCTTCATGAGGCCGGCAGACACGGTGAAGGTGGTCATCTACTGTGGGCAGACGCGGTGCTCCCATTTCAGCCGCCTGAGATAACTGACTATGTTCCCAGACAACCTCCATGCTGAAAAGGGACACTTACTGACATGGAACCTGGGGGTGGGGGTGGGGATGGGGGACAGCACCTGGCCCCCACAGGGTCTCACTGCTCAGACAGTAACAACCCTGACAATCTTAGCTCTCCTTCCTTTTTTGACATTAAAAACATTTTAAGAAGATGATTCTATTTTATGTATGAGTGATTTGCCCACATGTATGTATGTGCACTACATGTGTGCCTGGTGTCCTCAGAGATCAGAGAGGGCATGGGACGCCCTGGAACTGGAGTTGAGGATGGCTGTGAACTCCGCCGTGAGTGCTAGGAACTGAACCTAGGTCCTCAGCAAGAACACGTGCTCTTACCCACTGAGTCGCCTATCAACATTCTGAAACACCCCCAGCCCCCGCCCTGACTCTGACAGGCATCACACCTGTTGAAGTCATGGTCAAGACTGGGTTTGGCCTTTAAGAAGCAAGGCCAAACGGTGGCTGCTCCAGTTCCTCTCTGTACAGCATGCTCAATGAAAATGAGGGAGCAGGTACGTACTGACACCTGTCACGTGCCTGTACCTGGTCCTTATGCACTAGCACTCTGTAAGTGGGTACTATCATCCATGAGGACTGTGGAGACTCGAGAGCCGTCTAACAGGCCTGTGATGCAATCTTGTTTTCCCAATACCTTTTCTGTCCACATGAAGACATGTGCAGCTGCAGGAGGCAGACTGCAGTCCTAACTCCCTTTCCTGACACACTCCCTGTTCCCAACCCTGACCACATGCCTTGAGCTGATTCCACTGTGGCTTGACCTCTTGAAGTAAGGAAATACCTAACTTGTTTTTAGGTTTTACAGGAGCTAACAGCGAGGGGACTTTAGAATTTTAGAGAAACTTTGGACTTTTAAAATGCTGGAATTTTTTAAAGACCATGGAACTTTTAAAAGTTGGTATGTTTTACATTATGATATTAATATGACATTTTGGGGACTCAAGAGAAAGGAAAAGTTACAGTTGAATACTGCTGTGTTGAGTTCACATGGGATCAACTGTGCTGGCTAGATTTTGTTTGTCTCCAACTTGACATATGCTACAGTCTTCTGCGGAGAAGGAACCTCTATTGAGATCCCCTGTAGGCAAGCTTGTTGGGTATTTTCTGGATTAATTCCCGAGTGCTGTGGGCAGGAACTGCTCATTGTGGACGGTGCTATTCCTATGCAGGTGGTCCTAGAGGTATCAGAAGGCAGGAGGAGCGAGCCATTAAGAAGCTCTATGGCCTCTGCCTCAGTTCCTGCCTTTAGGACCTGTCCTGGCTTCTCTGTAATGGAGTGTCACCTGATAGTCGAAAGATTTAATTAAATTCTTTCCTCCCAAGTTGCTTTTGGTCACAATGCTTTTCTTTTGTTTAATCACAACGACAGAAAGTAACCAAGACCATGTTTAACACATCCACATTTTGGTCCCTTAAGGGAAACAAACTTTGCTGGGACTGCTGATCTCCACAGAGAAGTGACTGATGCTTTGACCACAGCAGCAGCTCCCCACCTCCACTCAGTGCTCCTCGTACCTGGTAAGGACGGCTCGTGGTCCCCGGGCCCGGGCGTGCATTTTATCCAGCACCATATGTTTCAGTTTCTGATAGTACACAGGTCCAAAATAGATGTATGCTTCTAAAGGCTCACTGAAAGAAAAGCCAACACTGGGTTTAAGCAACAGAGTCTGTGTAACTGGACAGACAGCCTTCGCTAGGCCTCATCACCTGGAGGTTTTCCTTACTTGTCTTCTCAGAAATTTATGACCAAAAGTGTGAGGACAATCTCTAGCCTGTAGTCAGTGAAAAGGCTAGACCAAGGCCACAGAGGCATAGCACTGTATAAAAAGATGCTTTCACAGAGAAGCACGCTCTCAGCAGGACGACCCTATTCACAGCCACCGTGTCACCAGACCAACAGCTTTTCTTGATTTGTTATTTCCAGATTGATCTTGCGTCTACTCTCAGCACTAGACAGTCTGATCTACCGTAACAATCCAGAGAGATTCCTCCCAAACTGGAAATCAGAGTAGATTATAAAATCTCTAATGGCGTCTTCTGATATTCTATGTAGCCCAAATTGTACACGGCTATCATGTCAAACACTACAACTTCCACTTCAGGACCTGTCCCCAGTGGCCCTGCTGACATTCTCTTCTGTCAGGTACATGCACAGCTCTGTCAATCCTACAACATAGCTTAAGCTGGCCTGGGACTTCCATACAGCCTGGGCTGGTCTCTACCTCCTATATGCTGGGATTAAAGCTGAGAGCCTTTTAAAGGAGCCCCCTCCCCTTACTCTTAGCACCGTTGTATATCATCAGTTTGTCTGTCTGCTTACTGTCTGTCTTCCCTTGAGAAATCAGCTGTCTCCTTTGCCACAGTGGTTCCAACATCTATGACCCTGCTCTGCATACAACTAGTGCTCAGTAAATGTTTGCTACACAACTTATTCCACTAATGAATAAATACAGTAAGAAGCTCAAAAGTGAGTATGTAAGTGCTATGGCAAAAAAAAAAAAAAAAAAAAAAAAAAAAAAAAAAAGTCTGAAGCAAACAGCCAAAGAATGGACACCTTTAAAAATCTTTTTATTTTCTCCAAGTGTTCTTCCTCACAGGGAAGGAAGTGCTGTTTAACCCAGGTGCACTGAGCCTCCACTTTTGATGCTATAGAGATATGCCCAGTGAGCCCGAGAGGTTAGGTAAGAGCCGGTGACTGGTGTGACCAGGCTCAGAGCCAGGGCTCTCTCTGCCTGCCACAGTGGCTCATCAGAAAAACAAGTTCACTTTGAGCACGGTGAGTCAGGTGGGAAGGGCCACAAGCTGCAGAAAGGCAGCTGCAGTCTTTGGCCCAGCCTGCCTGCCCTAGCTCCAATGTGCTAGTACCAGAGTGAAGGCTGTCGCAGTTACCGAGTGCTCCGTGGATTTCAGCACAATGGGACCCTAGGAAGTCACGGGGGGAGGGGGAGGTTGGGGGGCAAGGGCCTTGAGAGACCCTGCTCTTGTCCCAGACTGTCATGGACACTGCATGACCTCCGCGATTCAGTTTTCTTGGTTGTGTATCAAGGTGGTCAGCCAAGGGTCTTTTCAGTTTTAATAAATGACTGCAGTCCTCAGGGATGGCACTCAAGGTAGACTTCATGGACCCCTGCCACCCAATGCTATCCCATCATCAACAGAGTAAAGCCACATGCAATTGCTGCCTCTAGCTATGATCAGGAACACGGGTGAGGACCTAGGGGCAAATCTGAACAGTCTCAGCAGTGCTTCTCAAGTGTTGGCATAGAGACGAATGGCAAAGAGATGAAAACCCATGTGGGCCCCAAGGGAGCGGTGTAGCCCACAGCAGTCCACACAGCTGTCCACACATCTGTGCACAGCACACAGCATGCAGTCAGCCTAATCTTTCAGTGCATTTATGTTTAGGAAGCTGCACTAAATGGGTCCTATGGTGTGCACACTCTCTGGACAATATTATTTCTGAGTAGAAATGAAGGCCAGAGGTTTGGCGATGGCTGTGCTTTTTTAAAATTGACCCCTAACTATTTAACTGAACCACACTTAAATGGAGGAAACCATTCAGGTTTTCATAAAATAAATTTATTTTTTTAAACATCCCAAGAATGATTTACTTAAGGAAGCCCATATCGCTACCATCTGGGCATGTTGTTGTACAAAGCACTGGATCCAGATTTTCAGCAGAAATGGATTCTGGGCAAGCGCTCTCTCCTCTGGAGCATTTCTTTGTAGTACCACAGTTGAGCACTGTATCCTCGAGCATGCTTCAGCAACCTGCACCTGTGCTTGGGTGGCTCACAGCCCAAGGGCAGGTTAAGCAGCAGGACCCTGAAGTCTTAATACAAAGGTTCACTCACTCACTCACTCACCCACTCGCTTGCTCACTCACTCAATCACTCTATGTGAGCGCATGAGTGCCTACATGGGCACACGTGCATCGGTTTAGAAACTCATGGAGACCAGAAGGTGTTGGATGCCAAACTTGGGTCCTGTAAAGCAGCAGCCAGAGTTTTTAACGGCTAAGCCCTGTCTCCTCCCCTGGAGACATACCCTGTATGTGCTACAGGGTACGGAAGCAGCAGATCTGATCATACATGCTATGTGAGCCGAGTTCAAGACCTCACCATTCACTATAATTGCATGGACTTGTGTCTGTTAAAGGTGGCAGCTAGACCCTTCACCTTATCTTGTCCAGCCTCACCTCAGGCTGCATGGCTACCTCCTAATGGAATAAGAGTTGGGCGGGCACCTACCACTTCTTGGGATTTATTCAGTAAGTGTACTTTCCTCTGTACAGCACTCTGAATGACACAGCTTCTGTCCCTCCATGCCTTATGCAATCTCTCCTTTCCCCTGTCTTTACGCAGTGAGAGACAGTTCTCAGATTTACCCGTCAGGCACTGCTGGAGCACCTGTGCTAAGCTCTGGAGACTGGGCAGTAGAGCCAGCACAGCAGCCTGCTCTCATGGAGACTGTGTCCTAGCTGGGAGACAGCAGTCTGAGGGCATGGGTCTGAGGGACGATGGCTGTGGAGAGCAGCGGGGCAGGAATAGGCAGCACTAGGTCAGAGTTCAGGTGGGTAATCAGTAGGCAGAGGCAGAGGGTGAGCCTCAGTCATGGCATGCATGAAGCCCTGGATTCAATCCTCCTCGCCAACACAGAACAAAAACAAAAACAGAAACCTCAAAGCCAAACCAAACCAGACAACCACCTGCTTGGCAGGCAGTCACTGAGGGCCTGCTGGAAATTAACTTGTGTTTGCTACTGTTCCACGTCTAATAACAAATCCTAACGGCCAGCTCTGCGGTTTTATTTACTGTCAATGCCTAGCACACATTAGGTATGAACACTGGGCTCCAGGATAAGAGACAAAGCACTCTGTCTCTGTGCTCGGCACAAATCTAGCAGTCTGGGAAATACTGCATCAGATGCAATTCATGTACTTCACAAAAGCAACATAGAAACCCAAGCTTGTTAAATGACAGCCTTATCAACACAACTGGTGCCCTCAATGTTTGGCTTTCTACGTGTGGTCTTTCTTGGATCAGAAAAAAGCCCCAAGGCTTGGTTCCTTCTGACTAAGGCAATCTTGGAAAGTTATACCTTACAGCACTCCTTCTTCAGGGCCCTCCCCTGCAATCTCTAGTGTTTAGCAGCACACTCACCCTGTGATGCCTGAGGTGACGTAGTCTTTCCCCAGGTAGTTGTAACCATGTCGAACGAGGTCTTCACACACATCCTTCACTTTACTCCCTCCAAAGGCAGTGCCGTAGTGGAACCTGCCGTCTAACACACCTGCCTTGCCAGCCAGCAACTCAATTAACTTTCCAACCTGTGGGACCGGATGGGAACAAACTAGGTGAGTGCTTGCCCGGATGGTCAGTTCTCCTGGAATACTTGCCTTTTGGCCTATGTGCCAAAAAAGTAGCCTCAACCACAACCACCAATAGTGAATCATTACCAACAGCAGCACTGGGGGTCTCTTGCTGAAGAACCCTGGCCCATGTGACTAACTTCCCTGACTGAATTCCCTAGTTTTCAGACATCGAAATTCAAGTACCGAGCTAAGTACCAAGGCCACAAGGCCCATGACAGGACTGGAAGTGACTGCTGGCAAGAGACATGGAGCAGGCTCAGCACACAGGACTCTCTGTGCTGAGGGCCACAACTGCCACTCACATGAAATAAGTGCAAAAGCACTTGTCATTCGCCACAGAGGAGAGTGAGTAACGGGGATGAGGAGTCCGTTTATCCATCAGGGGGCCACTCACTGTAACTAAACTAACTGCCCACTTCTTTCCTTCAGAACAGCACCTCTGAAAAGCCCAAAGGTAACTGACCGTCATTCTTGATGGGAAGCCGTGTGGGTTCATTATGATGTCGGGACAGATGCCAGAATCACAGAACGGCATGTCTTCCTGGGGGACGATCAGGCCACAGACACCTGGGGGAGAGAAGATTTTATGGCATGTAAAGCAAATGGGCAGGAGGGAAGAATACAGTACGTAATTGGGGTCTCCCTGCTGCTATCTCTATCCCCACTGTTCTGAAACCTTCCCACTGTCTCCATCAAGAACAACAAAAGCAATTTCCAACAACCCTGCTAGCCAAGCAGTTCAGAAATGACTCTCCTTGCAGAAAAGCACTGTAGGCTGTGGACTGGCATGCTGACATGACACACAATGGTACTGTCAGGCTGCCTGCCCACCTTCTCTGAGCACCATGAAGACCAAAGGGCAGTCTCGGGCCGGCTCTCGTCAGGGAAGTTTTTCAATCCACAGTTTCTGCTCCTTGTCAGCTAGATTGTGGTCTGCTGGGTTTTGTGCCTAAACCACAGGAATTCTCTGACCATCAAACAAAGAGTGATTAAATACAACTAATTATGTAAAATGTGGTTTTAAAAACCTGTGACAACAAATCTGTATGTAGGGCTGGAGAGAGAGAGTTCAGTGGTCAACAACACCAGCTGCTCTTCCAGAGGACCTGAGTTCGGTTCGCAGCACCCACATGGCAGCTCACAACTGTCTGTAACTCCAGTTCCAGAGGAATCTAACACCCACACATGTAGGCAAAACACCAATGCACATAAAATAAAAATAAATAAGTAAATCATTTAAAAGGAAAAAAAAAAAAAAAGGAATCCTATGCACGGCTGAAATGCTAACAGGTCCAGACACTGGCTGCAGGGTTGGCTACCTTGCCAGGGCTTCCTTGGCTGAGCTTAACCTGCTCTAAGGAATTTTAATTCTTATAGCTTACAGCACATTAGAAAGTGATCTTTGATTGAACTTGTAAAGACCAACAAGAAAAGTAAGAGCCAATTCATTCTTAGAGCAAAAGGCCAGAATTAGACATGGAATTCTAAGAATGGAGGCCGAGCAGAGCAGCCTTCCAGCTCAGCACCCCACCGACATTCTCTTAAGGTAGCAGACCTGAGCAGACCGAAGCAGTGTTCTAAGCTTTCAGAGATTTTGATGCTAAACAGTTTTTAATTCTTCTGATTTGTTTTTCTTGGGAAGATGAGTGGGGATAGAATTTAGGTGATCAATTATAATGCATATAAGAGCTGGAAGACTTCCCAGAACAGCAGAGTAAGGAGACAAATGCTCTTACACTATAGTGTAAGAACAGACACAGTAATAATGGAAAACTCATTTCCCCTGTGTGTGAATGGACCAACTTCAGGACCTACTGAAAAACCCAAGATTTTCAGTCCTCTTCGTCTTCTACATAACTTAAGCCACTTTTTCAAAAAAACCAAAACCAAACCACCTAAGTTATTATTATTGCAGTGTTGGAGCTATGACCTAAGACATGATAAACAAGCACCCCTAGAGCCCCCCAGCTTCTTTAAAATGAAAGCTTTATGATCTGGATGGCATGAAGAGTTAAAGCACAGAGGAAGAAGTCTGCCTGCTCAGTTACAACTGTGTCAGTTAACATCTCACTGTTTCCAGTGGCTGCCTGCTCAGTTACAACTGTGTCAGTTAACATTACACTGTTTCCAGTGGCTGCCAACAAGACTGCAGTCAGGGCTTGCTGAGTTGGATTCTAGAGCATACAGTTTCTCTGATACTTATTTTAGTTGAAACGTTTTTTTTTTTTTTTTTAATCATATCATGATATTCATGCTTTCCTGTATGAATAACAGAAACAGTTACTTGATATGCTGTACTTCATATCAAGCAGAATATAAGACTTGTCCCTTCCCTTCAAAACCACATCTCATCCATAATGAAATTATCTGACAGAGACTGAAAGTTACTGGAAAGTCTACTTTGAAAGAGATCAAATTGGAAATCTAGGTACCCTAAGGACACCATTGTACAGCAAAGAGCAACATGTTGGAATCAGCACCCTACAAGGAAGGGGTTGAGCCTGTGAAGACTTGTGAGAGTCAGGGTTCAGAGATTGCCCTTAAACAAAAAAATAAAGGGAAAATGCAGCACCCTCTCAGGCAGGACTCACAGGGATGCTGGTGTCAGCCTGGGAGAGGCTGCGGTCCACCCTCCATGCCACCACAAGCTGGGAGCTGGGGATGGGGGGGGGGTGCGGGACGAGAGGGGATCTCAGAACAGAGTGAGGCAGAGCGACATGCGGGCTGGGATTTGAAGACAGCAGGAAGACAGAAGACTTGCACTTGGAATCTTGGTTTTAGTTGACATGTTTAATTGAGCCAATTCAACCTCATCATGCTATTAAGATGACATGCTCATTCCTAAAACCTGAATCTAGTAATTTTCCTCCAGGCTCAATTAATCTTTACTTTTGGGAAGTCCCCCCCTCCACCCCCATTTTCTGCCTTTTCCTGACACTTGTGGAGAAAAACATACACAAAGGAGCTTTTTTCATTCCGTCCTATAATAGAATTGCTTTGGTTATATCTGAACCAAGGGCACCTGTAAGCCAAAAATTAAATCTTTGCTAACTTAAAATGACTCAAGCCTCTGAACCCCCTTTTCTATGCCAAGACGGTTCCCATAGCAGACAGGCCTGTGTTGTTTGTTTTGTGAGAAAGCGAGTGATAAAAGACCCATGAAATCGACACAGAAAGCCAGAGCAGCGGAGAGAGGCGAGGGCTCTCCATCACCGCGGCTTCTCCCCTCTGCTGACTTGCCGAACAATGGGAGCTACACATCCAACTGCAGATCCAACACAGCTGTGCATTTCATTAAATGAAGAGCACTAGTGACACAAGTAAATAATTAACTTATTCTGCCCCACTGACTGTGCTTATGAGACCAGTCATAGCTGACAGAGTTTAATACAAGTTAACACAAAGGGACCATAATGAGCTTAGAAGTTAAAACAAAATATTTAGACAGAATTTGATGATCTTGAATCTCAAATTAGACAGATGATTTTTTAAGTCTGCATTTTACTGAATCCATCAGGGGTAAAGAACTTTCTTAGCCTTAGAAAGACACTTTCCCCCATATTTTTCTTTCCTTCCACATTTCTCTGGTTCAGAAGTATTCCAATCTTCACCACACTGAGAAGGCTTCTTTTCTTTTCTTGCGGTGAAAAATTAAAACTGTGTTTCATCAAGGAGCAGAGGCGTAGAGTCCATTCCAGCACTAAGAACTTTTAAAAGTTGTAGTTGCTTTTCCTTGAATGCTGGCTTCAAATGCAAATGCCACGCAGTGTGCTCCAGTGTGTTAACCCCACCCCTGCATCTCTGGAAAGAGGATGAGTTCCAAATAAAGCATGGCTAATGGGAGCTGTTGGGAAATGATCACTGATTCATACCTTAAATGCTTACACAGCACTTCAGATTTTAAAATAAAATTTCATCCCCTGGCCCATGCTGATGTCTCAACTCCATTGTTTATAGCACAGCCTCCTGGTAGCAAAATGCAAATACATTTTGCTCAGAAACTTTGATGTACTCGCTGGGGGTAACTTGGAATTAGGCCACAGACTGTATCACAGGACTCTTAGCAAACAGAAATCGATGAAGAAAAATAGAAGCTGGGAAAGTTCGGAGCAGATGATGCCCTGCCAAGAGATATTACTCCACCAGCACTGACACTAATTCCAAGGGCAGAGAAGGAGAACTTACAGAGTGCAGGGAAGCTACAATGGGGTGCTAGCCCACTCAGAGGCACTGCAGGTGCCTGTACCAAGCTGCTATCTTTATTTCTACAGCTTCAGAGAGCAACCCAGAAATCGTGTAGGAACAGGTTTGTCCACAGAAAATACAGTTGGCATTATGAATCATTTGGTTTTCTTAGAATGTATTTCTAATAACTAACATTAATGGCAACTGACCTATTAGTTTTAGTGGGCTGGATTTGTGTGATGGAATACTTTAAATTAAATCAGAAAAAAAAAAAAAAAAATCAGGGTGTCGTAGCTCATGCCAGTAATGCAAGTATTGGAGCAGCAGAATTTCAAATTTAAGGCCAGCCTGGGCTGCTCACCGAGACCCTGTCTCAAAAGAAAACAAACAAATGAAAAACCCAAAAAAGAAAAGAAAAGAATTACCATTTTAGAGCTTTATCAAGACAACTGCAGTGATATATTTAATTCGAGAGATATTTATGAGGTGACACCCCCATTGAAGGCTGACTAGCGTGTGGTTTTCTATTAGTTGTCACACAGTATTACTAAGATATACTGTGTGACACACACTCTAAGGAGGTGAGGACACAACTCTAGGCAGGCAGATACAGCCAATATAGATCAATCCGAGCGAATGTTGGAAGCTAGCACCCTTCTGTAACTGCACTTGCTGTGGTTGAATGTGCTAGGTGATGCAAGACACATCACAGGAAGGCTACAGAAATTACACTGATTAGAGCATAACTCATTGGGATCCACTTTGGTAGATACTTCACTGTTAGGAGACTAAGTACTCCAGTCTCACACTGCTTGAGAGGATGGAGGAAGTCATCCTTTTCCCCACAGTCACACTGTAGGAAGAAGTGAGCCTTTTCCCCACAGTCACACTGCAGGAAGAAGTGAGACTTTTCCCTACAGTTACACGGCACCAGGAGTCTGGAGTCTAGACAGTGAAGGAGCAAACACGACTGGTGCCATGTTTGTTCATGAGGTTCATGAATGTGGTGAGATGGTATCTGTAGAGTTCATCTCTCCTTAGATCTCAGTCCAGTGGAAGGAGGATAACAAAGAACCAGGTGACCTTAATCTGATGCTCTTCTGTTTAACAGATGCTATATGGGCAGTCAGTGTTTGACTGGAATGGAAGGAGAAGTGACGAAGCCTTAGTAGTCTTTCAACTGGGAATAATCAGCACATCTATCATCAGGCAATTAACTGTGTTAAAAGAACCGATGGGCTAATACCAGAGAGCAACTTTATGGTCCTTAGACAAAAATCTAAATGCAAGAAATTATTATTATATAAGGCACCTAATTGCTCCCAGCAGGAAGTACTATAGAGGAAAGCAACTTAATGACTGGCCAGCCCCGAGCAGCTGCCCTGACTGGTCGGAACCTGCATCCTTCAGCCTGTTCTGGCCGTTTCACATTACCAAGAAGCTGCCTTCTAACATGCATGTCTAGTGGGAACTGTTTACTGCTGATGAATATGGTACTACATAAGGCTAAAGCAGGAGCCAGAATGCTCTGAAGTTTGACTGTTCCTATCACGTAGGAAGTACCAATAAACTCATGTCTGTGGGCCTCAGAAATGCAAATTTCTACATCAAAATGTGAGGCTACCACAGGTGGCCTCCTTTCTTCCTTCCAGTTATCAAACTAACCTTTTCTTTTCCTCTCTACCACCTTAAATCATTCTGAGGGGGAGAGAGGGGGAAGAAGGAAGACAAAAATCGTCCTATCACCTCCAGATCTAGTGCATCACTTGTCACATCCTGGCTGATGTAACTGCAACTCGGCTCTTCCTTACAGGTTAACAGATAAATAATGCATAAGAAAACTTGATTAGCTTTCTTATTAAAACATCACTCTAAATGAGAGGAGGCGCTGGAAGACAATAGCGTTTTTACACAGCTTTCCCATGAGCAGCTGAATGGTTTGATGTGATACATTTGCATAGTCTGAGGCACACAAAGGGCTGATTAATTGAAACCCTTACAGTGATTCTGGAAGCAGCTATTGTAAAAACAACCACCACAGGAACTTTACAAAATACACATGGCTAAATGTGTCAAGAACTTAATGAAATGTGTTGGCCTACACTATTTGGAAACAGAATGGGAGATTTTTATTCTAGGCCATAAAACACTAAATACCCTAATTTCAAAGCTTTAGCTGGGTATTTGCTGAAAGGGCAGAGGCTACAGTGAGCCACAGGAGATCTAAAACTTGTTCTTAGAAAACAAATGAAGGAAAGTCTTCTCTTACAACGAGGTGTCTAACGAGGTGTCTATGTGGGTGCAATCTGGACCTCTAGCATTAGTACTTGCTGGAATTCCTGTCTGACTTGACTCTAGGGATGCTGAACAAAATGCACCTTATCTTTAGTTCCCACCAGTACTTAGTCACCCCGCTACTCTCCCACTTAGACATTCAAGCAGGATCAAGCAGCTGGGAAGCCTAAGACCTCCAGTGTGGAGAAGGTGGCCTGGCAGTGGATTTTGACACCCTGAAGAGCCGTGAGGACAAGGTGACAGCCATGTCACTATTACTCCAGGCTGAGGTCTTCTCACTCACCCAGGTAAGAAAGCACTACAGAAAAAACCTAATGAATGAAATTCTGGGAAAACTGGCCTTTTACTTGTTTAATAAGCAGGCTTCGCTCTCAGGTTTTCTAGCACACATGAATAAACATTTTCTTAACCTCACAACCTCTGCAGCTCCACAGAAGATGCTAAATGTTCTGGATAGTAAGGCCAGAACTTCTTTTAAGATATACTTCATCAAAATATTAATAAATTAACTTAGCAATTAATTAACTTAGTAATTAAAAATTACTGAATAATTTTTAGAGGCAAGCAGTCTTTAATGGGACTTGCTTCGAGCAAGAATCAAAGATAACTATTCTAGAAAATTCTGTCCATAAATAGACTCTCCTCTCTAAGCCAACGATAAATAAATAAGCTGAACCACTATGTGAAAACTGTATTTAGATACGATTATGCTTTTACTTCAAAACAAAGTTGACTTCTGAGCGTCTTAACTGGCTATCTGGTCTCCGAGGAGGGAGGGGGCACTAAGGAATGGATGTCATTATCTCAGATTTGCAGTTATTAAAAAGCTTCTGTTTGCCAGGACAAACACTCTTGCTCAAATACAGTTTTTCCTTAGAAACACTGCTTGGCATCGCTGCGGTTCTGTGATCTGCGGGACCTTTGTTGGAGGTGCTAATCCTTTTTCACATGAGAGACTGAGAAATGTTCTTTCAGGAGAGTGATATATTGCTTTTCCCCTCTCCACATCAAAGGGTCTACTCGTTCCTTGCTCACTGTGAATGGCAGCAACAGAAAGAGGATATCCAGAAATATAATAATTCGCTTTGCCTGGACACTGAGATGAAACTTAACTCCTTAGACTAATGTAATCTTTTCCTAAAGAATTAAAAAAGACCAAGAATGAAATCTAATAAAGGCATTATCAGAGGGAAAAGTCTCAATATGAAAATATTATTTGGCACCGACTAAAAAAAGTGCTTGAGATCTGTCTATATAAAATTTATAAATGCCAAGTGTTACTACTTCAGAAAGGAAGTCCAGCTCCAGAATGCACCAGTGAGCGTCATGTGACCATCTTTGAATCTTTACCTATAAAGCTGATTACGACAGGAAATGAAAACACACAGATCTGCAGACCCACTCCTCTGCTCTACTGGCCCCTTTGGAAGGGCTTCACATTTGAACAAGGGAGTTTTTGCATAGCCTTACTCCCCAGGTGAAACCCCGAAACATGGAAAAGATCAAAACTCCTCAAAGAACTCAAAGCCAAAGCAGACTTTGCCTCCTCTGTAAACACACATGGCCCGCTGGCCTTTGCTGTAGAGGAGGCCCTCACTGAGGAGCCCGCTCTCCCCAAATATTCTTCATCCAAAGCTCTTTGGGCCATGATCTCACTGATGGTGATCTCACTGATGGCATTCATAAGGGATCAGGCAAAGTCCCAAGACAAGTCTCTACGAAGATTCTGACGGTCATAGGGAATGGACTGAAGTTTCTTTACTGCAAAATGCTGCAACAGGTGTTGAGAGTGTATGGGCCTCTTTCTAATCTTCATCCAAGACTTTTCCCTTTTGCAACAATGTCTGTCTGTTTAGCTCTGATTTTTGGTACTGCTGATGTTTTGGTGTGTGTGTGTGTGTGTGTGTGTGTGTGTGTGTGTGTGTGTGTGTGTGTGTGTGTGTGTGTGTGTTTATTTTGTTTGTTTTAGACAGGGTCTCACTATGTAGATGTGGCTGTCCTGGAACTTGCTCTGTAGACTGTATCAGCCTTGAAATCACAGAGATCATCTTGCCTCTTCTTGGCAAGTGCTGGGATTAAAGGCTTGTGGCCCCACACCCGGCTTAACTTCAGTTTTGGAGGGTCCAAGGGGAATGCTGCAGGGACTGAGAAAACCCTTCTGCTTCTTACCGAGGTCCTTCTCTGGCCAATCATGGTCTTTGCTCATCACGCTGGGACACACTGTGGTGAATTCTCTTGTTGTACCTAACCCACCCATTCCACCCTCTTCACTCTTCACCAGCTCTTTGATCATGCACAGCATAGCGCTACCAAGCTCAACTTCCTGCCCCAGTGGCTTCACTTAGCTATTTATTATCCTGTTACCTTGAAGTGACTATGATTGAGCAGAGATCAACAATGATGATCTATGAAACTGACATCTCCAACTTGTCTCCAACTGCTCGAGAGGCTATTTTAAGAGGTATTAGAAATGTAATCTAATCTGTGTATCGTACATGTACTAAATGAGTCCCTAACAACAGCTTAAAAACAAACAAACACCAACAAAAAACCCAAACCAAAAGCAGAAAACAAACCAACCAAGCTGTCTATAGGAGCATACTACTCCCTAAACACCAAGAGCTTAACTCCGGGTTTAAAGGCGGAGCGTAAATACATTTCATTTCAAAATAACCTGTAGGCTGGGCGGTGGTGGCGCACGCCTTTAATCCCAGCACTTGGGAGGCAGAGGCAGGCGGACTTCTGAGTTTAAGGCCAGCCTGGTCTACAGAGTGCCTGTAGGCTTTCTTCTAGAGAAGACTTACAGGTCAACTTGCAGCCAATGCTGTATTGCCTAAAGAAGCCTACATTTGAAAAGAGTGGAAATTAAGCTCCACTAACCAGTGTTCTTAACTTGGAATGTGTCTGGACCACAACAAACCAGCCACAGCAGGAATGATGCTGTGGCACATGCACCCCAGAACCCCACAAACGCTGAGAGTTTTTATTAGCCTATTTCGCAATGATTACTAAGCACACAGATGGTGCTGTGGACCACAGTCTCCAATGTATCCTCATTTTACTTGGTAATATCTAACTCTCCTAGGTGGGACCCAGTTCCTCTCTGGGCTCTGCCAGCTGAGTTGTGTGACTACTGTAATCACTCTTCCCAACAGTCCTCCATCTTCTGTCTTCTGGCTTTAGAGATCACATCTGGCCAGACAACTGGGAGAATGGTCAGAATTGAAGGCTACAAATTTTACTTCATTTTTCATGGGACTGAATTTTAATCAATCAAGCTACTAAAGCCTTAGCAGATGATCAGTTAAAGAAGGAAGTGGAATACTTTCATAATTTCAGTAGAGAAGGCACATAAGGAACTACAGTTGGGGAGTGTGCCTTCTGGACAGTTCAGGACCCATTCGTGTATGGCAGCTTTCATGGCAGATATCAACAGATTTATATAGGAAAAAAATGAGAATTTTGAAGAGAAGTCCTCTCAAGAAAACACAGAAAAGACTTGGAAGAATTATAAAGACATAGTCTCAGGAAAAGGCTGTACTTTTTCTGGAGAAACTTCCAGGACAATGGTAATTCCCGAGGTGATGACAATGGGGTATCAGAACAGAAAAGAGACACCTTCAGACAGTTTAATGGAAGAGGCAACATACTCAGAACATGCTGGAGTCAAATCTAGTTCTGCAAGCATTAAACTCCTGGACAAGCATCCTCTCTGAGGCTCAAATGCCTCACCCTGTGTGGTAGGAGTCTCAGCACTGACTAGAGCTATATGTAAGACAAAAGGAGAGACTATACATAAAATGTTAGTAATTATCAGCACACCAAAAGTGCCACACCGCAGGGGACAAACAGCACACATGATCCCAGCTGCTATCCCTAGTGCTACCCACTTGTTGGCTCCAGTCTCATACCCACTTGCCCCCTTTACTTAGAAGTCTACCAGACATCACAAACCTGAGGCCCAAACTCTTCAGGGGTGCCCTTGCCTAACTCCAGGACATGGTTCCTGTCCCATTCTTGCCCATTTTACTAAAGAGCAAGTTGCTTGCTCAGATCACAGACATCCTATGGTTTGAATTTATTTCCCTAAACATATGTGTGAGAAACTCAGTCCCAGTGTTGGCTGGTGGGGGACTGCTGGGAGGTGTTTAGGCCTATGGGGGCTAGCTCATGAACAGCAAAGCACTGAACACAGAAGCATCTGAGGCTACAGATTGTATTTTATGCTCGTTCTCTCTCTCCTGTGTGCTCTTTTATCCTTTCACTGTCTACCAAGAGATGATGTAATTAAACAAGCCTTCAACAGATGTGAGACCCGTGGCCTTGGGTTTTCTAGTTTCTAGAACTGTAAAAAGTAAACCTCTGTACTTACAAGTTACCCAGACTAAGTATTCTAGGCATAGCCGCACAGATCAGATGAAGTCAAGAGGTTAAGGGACCGAGGTCCCTAAAGGTCACTGGTTAGCCAGTCTAGCCTAACCAATGAGTTCAGGGTCACTGGGAAACCAGTTTCAAAAAACAAAAAAAGAAAAAAGGTGGAATGTGAGCAAGGAATCATACCAGATGCCAACCTTGAACCTTTACACACATGCTCAGATGCAAATGGCACCTATACACACGTGCTCACATGCATGTGGCACCTACACATGTGCTCACACACACGAGGCACCTACACACGTGCTCACATGCATGTGGCACCTACACATGTGCTCACACACACAAGGCACCTACACACATGTGCTCACATGAATGTGGCACCTACACACGTGCCCACACACGAGGCACCTACACATATGTGCTCACATGAATGTGGCACCTACATGTATACATGCATAAACACACACACACACACTCTCTCTCTCTCTCTTATAGAGAAGCAGCTCAATGTATCCTGTGATATCAGTCTACATGAATGAGCTACATAGTAATGCTGTCAAAATCCTCAGGGAAACAATTTTCATTCTAGAATATCCCCAACGAAGCATAGACCAATAGATAGGATGACAGAGCACAGGACATGTTTATACATACATGACCTCATGAAATTTATTTCCTATGATACTTTTCTCAATAATTTAAAGAACAACTATTCTACAAGGAGAACAGGTTGGCAGCTGTATTTAGTGATCACACACTTTTACTCCCAGCATTAGGAGGCAGAGTCTGGTGGACCTTTGTGAGTTTGAGGCCAGCTTGGGCTACATATTGAGCTAAGCCTATATAGTGAGACTATCTCAAAAGTAAACAAACAAAACCTTCAAACCCCCCCCCCCCCAAAAAAAAAAAAACCAACAACAAAAGAAGTAATTACAGTTAAATGGAATCACAGAGATGAACCCTAATCCAATATGCCTGGTGTATTTATAAGACAAACACTAGGGATGCAATTAAAGAGAGGAAAACGCCATTTGAGGATGCAGCAAGGTGACAATTTGCAAGCCAAGGAGCCAGGCCTCAGAAGAACCTGTATCTGCTAACACCGTGCCTTTGGATGGCATGCCTCAAGATAGTAAGAGAATCTTCTGCCGCTGTGAGCCTCCTGAATCTGTTGTACTTTCTGTAGCAGCCTTACTATATTACTACAGTGCGTACCCAGCATCCTTGTGAAACAGCTGCTTGGTGCTCAAGCAATAAGCACTTGGCATAAGCAGCTTCTGGCACTGGTGGGCTTCTGGATCATGAGCATTATTTTAAAGCCCCGCCTCCCCAGAATGTGTGCTCTGCAGCAGGGGTCTTCATTGTTCATCTCTACCATGATTTTTGAGTCAGAGTCTCTCATTGAAGGTAGAACCCACAATTCAGTCAAACTGGCTGATGCAAACCCCAGGGATCCTCTGGTCCTTCCTCCCCTTCCTCAGTGTAGAGATTAAGAGGTGCACTGATCCTTCCTGTGTTTTTTTGTTTTTGTTTTTTTCTTTTTTCCCATGAGTTTTGGGGATTTGGCCTCAGGTCCACTGTCTATAGTGTGGCAGGCACCTTACAAGTGGAGCTATCTCCCTAACCAGACACTGGACTTCTAATACTGCTGAGAAGCTCTGCTTCCGAGGATGAAAGCCAGTCTGGAGCAGGAAGGAGGGGGCTCAGTAAGGGAGATGTGTTTCCCCAGATCAGAGTACTGATCCCGAGGAAGGCTGTACGAGAGTCTGCTGATGGTATGCAAGAACAGTATAAAGGCAAACAGGCGATTCCCAGAACAGCAAATGAATAAATGAGAGAAAATTATTACTCAGAAAGAAACTTATGCTACAGAGGAGCCGTACTCAGACGACTACTTATCTTGAATTAAATGCTGTCTATGTAATTAAATGACCCAATATTACCACAGTCCTATTTGGGGTGCTGAGGGGTGGGTGTGAGGAGAGGTGTAAGTTCCTGAGCCCACCTGTCCGTCTGAGAGTGAATCAGTAAGTAACACGGAAAATGAAGGAGTAGTCAAACAGTACCTAGAAATGTGAAGGTGCAAAGGGACAAAAGTGCTTCTGGGAGACACGGGAGCAGGAGAAGCAACGACCAAGCTTTCTTTCAGTGTACGTTCGGCCTCCTGTTCTATTTGCAGTGCTGCAAGTACAGGGCCTCCAGAGGGACATCATCTACCACAGAACTGTATTAGCCCACTCCTCCACTTTGAATACAACAAATCAACCTTTAAAAGCATGTGTGTGGACCAGTGAGATGACTCAGCAGGTAAAAGTGCTGGTTGCCAAGTCTGACGACCTATATCTGAGTTTGAATTCCAGAAGGCACCGGATGGAAGGAGAGGACCCCTGAAACTGTCCCGACTGCCACAGATGTGCTATTGTATACATACATGTAAACATAAATACACAGAACAAGATACTGTGCATTTATTACCTGATAAATATCATGCTTGCAAGTAAATTTATATTCACTCAAGGGCCCTAGTCTTTCACTACTCTTTTAAGTCTCTGCCACCTATTTTGCTGTTTGGTTGCTTCCCTTTCTTCCTCCTAGCTTTTCAATAAATCTGACAAGACTGTAAGACAGGGCTGTCAAGGGAGTGGGGGCTAATCAGAAGGTCTTACCTCGGATTAAAAGGCATCTGGAAAAGGAAAACTAGGAAGACAAGTCCTCACTGAAGTAAAGGTCAGCCACCCCGGGAGGATACTCTTCAGCTTGCAGAGAAACATGTATGTCAGAGGTGCTAAAACCAACCAGATCTCTAAGGCCACTGTACACACAAC